>NW_003526941.1:6054345-6055443 GCF_000181795.1 Trichinella spiralis
ATCCATTCCTATTAATGGCAAAAATAGTATTTATTTTTGGATGGCACCTTTAAAAACGCATGGAGTAAAGGTGACATGCCAGGGTGGCAAGAGCAACAGGAATGCCAAAACGTTTCAATTATGTTGACGTACACTACTTAATTCGATAACAAGAAACATACAGGATCAGGTATAAGTAGAATTAGAAGACATTAATTATAGTAACAGATTATAGATACTCAATTACTTACAGATTTTTGTACATCTTTTCAATCCATTCAGGGAAACCTGAACCACCATTACAGAAAGATATTCAAGTTTATAGAATAGTTCCACTGCACTGACACAACCCATTGCTATAACAAAGTGCATAAAATTCATTCTTACTGTGACGATGAAGAAAACCAGAAAGCGGAACTGTTGAGACACATGACTGATCACGGTAGAAACATGAACAGAGCAATAGTCAAACTAAAAAGTACATACTAAATAACACAGCAAAATAAAACATTGCATTACAAAATGAATGAAATTCAAATATCATCGTGATGCACTGTTATTCGGCTTCAATCACTTTTTATAATATGGCTGTTTCTCATAAGTATCATTTCAACCGCTATCCTGAGTTCATATAAAACGCACGCAACCTAATATATAGAACAGAAATAAATAAAGTTGCATTATGTCCTTGATGATATACCAATGAAGACAATTCAAAAAAATAAAGAAAGTTGAAATTATTTAATAAGTAGTGTCATGTAAACAGAATATTTTTTACCCACACTCTTTCCAGATATTGCGTTGTATTATCTTGTACATCTAAAAAGCAATATTTCTAACGTAAAATTCAAATATCAAATTTACAAAAATCAAAGGCAACCAATCTACAATATTACTTACATTGCGTTCACGTACGAATACAACAATAAGAGACGTGCTGCTGATGGCGTTGCAAACTTACAATCTAAATATCTCGCAAATAATCATTTTGCGCCGCTGCTTGTTGGCCATCATTTTTATTGAAATTTCACGGGAATAAACAAGATTGCAATCACAGCAGATGAAATATTATGCTGCTACTGCCATCATGTCTCATGATAGGAATTTTTTATTCCTTGA
>NW_003526941.1:6055451-6055877 GCF_000181795.1 Trichinella spiralis
ACGCCTGGGGCTAAATTTCAAAAAATTTTGAAATTTTCAAAAAATTCCCTGAGGCATAGCCCCAGGCGTAGCCCCAGGGCAAATAAAAATTTGCATATTACCCTGAGGCGATGAAAAATTTGCATAAAAGCTCCCTGAGGGCAATTATTGTGCTATAAATTGCCTGGGGGATAGCCTAAGGGCATATGCAAATTTTTATTTGCCCTGGGGCATAGCCTGAGGGCAAAGCCTGGGGCTATATTTTAAAAAATTCGAAATTTTCAGAATTTTGCCTGAGGCATAGCCTAGGGCGTAGCCTTAGGGCAAATAAAAATTTGCATATTACCCATAGGCTATTAAAAATTTGCATATTTTATTAAATAAATCGCCTCAGGCTTGTTAAAATGTGTAATTGCAATCTTCACATGTATACTTCACCCTGAACAC
>NW_003526941.1:6055887-6060390 GCF_000181795.1 Trichinella spiralis
GTTCAGCAATATCTGCAAAATATATCGTCGTGCTAGTACAGCTCAATTACGTAAGACACTATTTATACTTCATAAATTACGCCATAATATTATTGTGATAGACAGGAGACTATCATCTGTAACGTATTGCGGATATTGTTGTCGTCAGTAATTATTATAATTCTTGGTGTTGCCTCATTACATTGTTATACGCTTTCAAAGCATACATGCATTTATAGGTCAGAAGAGTAACTTTATGCAAATCTGATGGTAAGCACTGCCGTTGGCATTCTGTTACGTACACTTTGTGCTATTCAAATGCGGTAGCAATGCTCCTTATATAAATTTCTGTTTATTGAGAGAACTGCATTATAGTATAAATGTTCGCTGCTGAACGGCGGTCTAATTACTTACTGCGTTGCGTTATTTGGTCATTTTCATGGTTCAGTTCAACAAATACGTTGTGATTGTTAGACTAAAAATATGAAGAAACCACAAACATCAGTTACAAAATGTATGACTCTACGTTTGCTTTATACGTCATCCCTCACAGGTCTGTTGACAGGTATGAAATTTTATATATTTGCTATTTTTCATATAATGTTTTCTTTCTTTCTCTTGGCACACTGCACTAAACATGCGCGCTTTTTAAGCTTTTCGTAGTTGTTTGATTTTAGTCTTTTTGAATGGAAACTAGCGCGTTGTTCTTCAGTAATGATGTTCAATTAATATTCGAGACTTTATTACGTCCAAGTCAATATATAATAGTAGTAATGGTATATATTGCTATAATTTTCAATCGTCTTTATAAATCCATTTGTAAAGTAGTACTCTGACATAGCAGTTGAACCCCTCCCGCATTATCTTTACCGTTCACTGTAATGTTTATTGCTAAGGTAACATACTTACCCAGTTGTTTAAAAGAAATACCTGTCACCGGGATACTTCAGTCGAACAATCGCACCCCTAAATGCTTGTCACTGCTCAAATCGTGCACAAGATTGTTTCAGCATGACATAGGAAGGCTGTTAGCTGGAGAACACACTTTTATACTACCACCTTTGATACTTTCAGAATGTTAGAAACGTTCCTTTCATATTTGAAATGACTCCTTAAAGTTTCTGTTATGTTATTGTACCGCCAATAGCACTGACTTATACAGATGCCCCTATGTTCTGTCATTGAGAAAATAACTCAATGCCCCTCAATGTCGGCAGTATTGATAAATGAAACAGCGCCTGAATATTATACGTGGAGGTTGAGTAGAAGGGCGCATATGTCAACTTCCACCTCCTCCATCCTTCAACCTCTCCCTCATTCCTTCCTGCTATGCTGTCCCGCCCTCCTTTCCTGTCCAATGATCCCCATCATTGAGCTCCTAATAATACTAAGCTGAACAGAGATCGCATTAAACTGAAAATTCTGCCCACCCCCTATTTCGAGATGAATGAACAGCAATTTGCTGTTTTTATCTCATATAAATCTAATTTCTCATAATTGATATCGACTGGCAATATAACCAAATCCAGGCTACTCGTGATTCTTTTGTTTTATTCTTTGCATGAAATGCAATACAGAATTGTCACCCGCATAAGTTTCTTGAATTCATTGCAAATCGATCAGTTACTGAATTTCTGCGATTAGGGTTTTTCTCATATTGTATGAAGCGCGCTGATGGAGTGCTCAACCAAGTTTTCAGTCTTGCTATAAATTATCATAAGGCGCAAACGAACGTGGAGGTGAGCTGTCACGCGGCTTACCCCCTGAAGCAGCCGCTTACCATCATGATGCCTACGCTGCGCACTTGTTAACTTCTGTGCTGAGATGAATTGTATATTATAAAATACCTGTCGCAGTTATCATCATAAAATTTCATGAGAACTGTTTAATTTTCCATAAATCTGAAAACGTATTTTATTTTTGCAACTATTTTCAGTGGAAGCTATTTTTTTCCATATAATTTTGATTAGATGAGAAACATTGATAAAATATAAATTATTGAATCACCTTGTACTTTCATGCAACTAAATTACACAACATGCATAAATACGCAGTGATAGCATTTCCGTTTATTTTTAGTAATCTGCGATGCTTCAGGTTAATAATATTTCCTTTTAGGTAATTTTAGGGAAAAAATTTGCATAGCAATGCCATATTACGTAGTAATATGAAGTGTGTAAATAGAAACGTAATAAATTTCATCGTGTCGTTTCATAATGTTGCTCATAATGTTCATTTTAGTGCGCTATTACTGATGGAAAATTAGGTTGTTCTTCCTGAGGTAAAGTAAATAGTCATTTGCATAATTTACTTATTATACAATTGACCAAGCACATCGATTTTATTAGGTTATGCAGTTCACTGCAATGCTATCAATCTAGCACGTAGTGAACTATAATTCCGCTCTTCAGCACCATCCATGAATAACTGGTAAGTTGGCTTTGATATTTTGGTGGTGGAATGCTATGCATGTTACTTTTCTTATATGGTGAATGGAAACTGACGGGTTTCTTTTTTATTGTTGTTATTGCTAACTTTCAGGTACATCAGATGCTGAAGAAGAAGGAATTCTTTGTTTTTTATTTTGTGGTATAATTTACTTTCAGAATTGGCATTTTTATATTCATATCAATGAATGTGAAACAAACTATCTGAAAACTTACTGAATATGGTAACTGTGCATCTTCATACGTCATCAGCTGAGTTTTTATGGTATTGCTTTTGCTCTGGGCAACGTGGTAAGTCATGTTCACATCATTTCGTTCTAAATTTGGCATCACAAACATCCTTAAGTATTGAATTTGCTCCTGATTGCAGTTAGATCGCACAGTACAGTGTTTGGTGCAGTGACGTTTCCCAGTTGTTCTAGTGTGGTTTCACTTATCATAAAAGTATGAAGGAATGGATTGTAATTGTGGCAATTTCGCTGAGTCAGCCGAGCAGCGTTCGTGCTGTCAGTGCGTTTCGAATGTGATATGGCAAAAATTAGTGAGTAGCTTTTGTTTATAATAGCTATGGATTACGTTAATCCATGAAGCTTGTTCCGTTGGCAACCCTTGTTCACATGGACATAAAGGCGTTTCCCAGCCGTCCCAGTGTGCCTTTGCTTATCACAAATAGTATCGTTCATCAGTAAGTATTGAATTTGATTAATTATATAGCTGGAAGATGCGAGTGTTACATGGATTGAATTTGTATATCTATCTGAATATGAAAATGAATACATGAATATCGATAATAACAGATAACATCATTAGCTGAACTGAACTCAAGTTCCTTTCGTTCTGGACACCGTGATTAGTCATGTTCACATCGATTTGTTCTAAATGTGGCATCAGAAACATCCGTAAGTATTTAACTTGCTCCTGATTGCAGTTGGATACGTAAAGCTTGCATATTTTATCCATGACAGCATTACATTAACATCAAGCGAATTCGATGTTTCTTCTGATGGCCCTCTGAGTTGAAGTTGACGCAGTGACGTTCATCATTGGTACAAGTGTGGTTTCACTTATCATGAGAGTAAGAAAGAAATGTTCTAGAAATGATAGTAATTCTAGCAGATTACGTTGAGACAGTCGAGTAGCGCTGGTGCTCGTATAGATTTTTTGTGAGTGCGTTTCCAATGTGATATGACAAAAATTAGTAAGTAGGTTTTGTTTATAATAGCTGTGGATTATGTCGTCTCATGGAGCCCGTACTGATGCCAACCAGTGTTCACCTGGCGTTCCAATGGCGTTTACTAGCCGATCCAGTGTGCCTTTACTTATCACAAATAGTAAGAAGGAATTTGACATTATGACAGCAATGAAATATGTTGAATAAATAGAACAGGTCGCTGTACATCCCAGCATTTTGTTCTTGATAGCAATGGATTACGTCATCAGAAAATTTGTTTAGTCGCAGCCGATGGCACTATCAAATTGCGTTTCCTACGGTTCTGTTTTTCCTTGTCACGCAAGGTAAGGAAGAATTGCACTACTTTTTGTAGAAGAATTTTGTATTTAAAGTTTTAGTGCGTAACTGTGAAGACGAGAGCCGCATCTTTAATGATCTCTATCGAATAACGTAGTTTATTTATAATGCTGCTGTTATTCGTCTTCAATTATAACTGTAATATTCTTGCAATATGGTATATGACTATATTGAACTATGAATTTTAGAATCATGGCATGTTTATATTATTCTTCATTAAGAACCGTAGAGAGCGTAAAGTACTGGTACGTAGCATCAAAGTAAGTGGACAAATTAATGCAGGTAAGTAGAGTCGAGGATATATTAAAGTGATTGCGTACAGGTAAATGGACTGCAGGTAAGTACTGAAGGTAAGTATATTAACGTAGGGTGCAGGTGAGTAAAATGAAAAGGTAAGTTGTGCAGTAAGGTAAGTAAGGTGCAGGTGAGTAAAATGAAAAAGTAAAGTTGTGCAGTAAGGGTAAGACTGGGTGCAGGTGGGGTATAAATGGAAAAGGTGAAGTTTGTGCAGTAAAGTAAGGGGGGTGAGGGTGGAGGTAAAAATGAAAA
>NW_003526941.1:6060400-6061195 GCF_000181795.1 Trichinella spiralis
AAATTTGATTACAAATATCACTTCCACTGACATTTTCGCACTTTACCAGTTCTTGTTCTAGTATAATTTTATTGAATGGTTGACTTTGCCATTAGTCTCGATTTTTTCATCCTTAGCTTGCAAAAAGTTTCACACAATTTTGTGATTGGCTGTTCGTTGATAGGTTGTAATAGTTTCGTTATTAATTGGCTGATGAATTGTGCAATGTTATTAGTTACTCAATTTTCATCATCAATTGGGCGAATGTGTAGTTATATTTGATTAGCTCCTTAATTCTGTTCATTGATTGGGTGATTATTTTTCATCAAAGCTTTCCCCCAATATATATTGCATTACAGCTTAATTATCTTATAGCTTGGTAGCAGTGGTTTGGTGCAATATTTCAGATCTTTATTTAATCTGATTTTCCTTTATTTACATTTATAAGGTCAACAGTTGTGTCAATCAACACTCAAAAGGAAATTCATTTATAATGCATAATATTATATGAAGGTTGAATGCAAACGTAATAACTTTTATAATTAGTAAAATTCTCCATTGTATTGATGTCATTCCGCCATCATCACTATACGTGCGGGGATTTCAACTGGGCTAAACGAACTATGCTAATTTCTTGGTCTTGATCTTGATCTAATTTAAAGAATGTCGTCATCGTGGGTAATTTAGTTAATCCATGCTTAGAAACAGCAGTCAGGAAAGCGCGTTGAGCTCCTTTTTCCTCCATACCCATATTTCAGTTAGATAGGTCAGTGATAATTTCATTTCCTGAGCCTCTGTTGCTATTTCATATTACGA
>NW_003526941.1:6061205-6063637 GCF_000181795.1 Trichinella spiralis
ACTTTTTTTGCAATATCTCGTCAAATACGTGTCTGTACGTCGTGAGATCAGGTTTGTAATGATTCAGTTAATTTTTCTGATCAATTGAAATCACTTTTGCAACAACTTAAAATTTTCGACTTTTCAAAAAAGCAAGGCTATATAGCCTTTTCTGTTTTTGCGATTTTCGAAAAGTAGGCTTTTTTTCAAAAAATTTGGTTTTTTTTGTTATATATTGCTAAAGTTTGGATAAATTAGAAAGTTCTGGAAAGTTCCATGGTAAACTAACCCTAACATGTTGAATAAACGGCATCGAAAATTTGCATGCTCCTATATTAATACACAGCAAAACAGCCCATCTGGAACTCCCTTGAAACGGCTCGAGGATAGTTGAATTTTGATATAGGAAACGTTCTTTGCATTATCGTGAGATATTCGTTGAAATGGCGAAGTCTTGTGCAATATTTCTTTGTTTTGGGCAAGTCGATTTTTCTTCATTTTCCGTCCAATTGGAATAAATTTATAAACATTGTGTCAGGACGGATTGAAATGTAAATAAAATCTAAATTTGATTACAAATATCAATTCCACTGACATTTTCGCACTTTACCAGTTCTTGTTCTAGTATAATTTTATTGAATGGTTGACTTTGCCATTAGTCTCGATTTTTTCATCCTTAGCTTGCAAAAAGTTTCACACAATTTTGTGATTGGCTGTTCGTTGATAGGTTGTAATAGTTTCGTTATTAATTGGCTGATGAATTGTGCAATGTTATTAGTTACTCAATTTTCATCATCAATTGGGCGAATGTGTAGTTATATTTGATTAGCTCCTTAATTCTGTTCATTGATTGGGTGATTATTTTTCATCAAAGCTTTCCCCCAATATATATTGCATTACAGCTTAATTATCTTATAGCTTGGTAGCAGTGGTTTGGTGCAATATTTCAGATCTTTATTTAATCTGATTTTCCTTTATTTACATTTATAAGGTCAACAGTTGTGTCAATCAACACTCAAAAGGAAATTCATTTATAATGCATAATATTATATGAAGGTTGAATGCAAACGTAATAACTTTTATAATTAGTAAAATTCTCCATTGTATTGATGTCATTCCGCCATCATCACTATACGTGCGGTGATTTCAACTGGGCTAAACGAACTATGCTAATTTCTTGGTCTTGATCTTGATCTAATTTAAAGAATGTCGTCATCGTGGTTATTTAGTTAATCCATGCTTAGAACAGCAGTCAGGAAGCGCGTTGAGCTCTTTTCCTCAATACCATATTCAGTTAGATAGTCAGTGATATTTCATTCCTGAGCCTCTGTTCTATTCATATACGATTCACATCAGACAGCATGTTAATCAACAATGGAGGTTGAACAATATGATGCAATTTGGATGTACTAAAGAATCCATGAGAAATTTGCTGAATAATTAGTGAACCGTGGCAGCGCGCTTTTTTTTTCGCATTTTACCTTTTTTTCTACGTAATGCAATATGAGTAGTAAGAGTAAGTTTTCACTTGGTCGGTTGGTGGTTCATCCAAGAATGCAAGTGGACGAACTCTACTTCACGATACTTCTAACAGCGTATAGTGTAGTTTGGAATACAGAAAGAAGTAGTGCTTGTTCAGCAATTAATCTGCAAAATATTATCATCGTGCTAGTACAGCCTCATTTACGTAAGACACTATTTTATACTTCTTTAATTTACGCCATAATATTATTTGTGATAGACAGAGACTTTCATCTGTAACGTATTGCGGATTTTGTTGTTGTTCAGTAATTATTATAATTCTTGGTGTTGCCTCATTACATTGTTATACGCTTTCAAAGCATACATGCATTTATAGGTCAGAAGAGTAACTTTATGCAAATCTGATGGTAAGCACTGCCGTTGGCATTCTGTTACGTACACTTTGTGCTATTCAAATGCGGTAGCAATGCTCCTTATATAAATTTCTGTTTATTGAGAGAACTGCATTATAGTATAAATGTTCGCTGCTGAACGGCGGTCTAATTACTTACTGCGTTGCGTTATTTGGTCATTTTCATGGTTCAGTTCAACAAATACGTTGTGATTGTTAGACTAAAAATATGAAGAAACCACAAACATCAGTTACAAAATGTATGACTCTACGTTTGCTTTATACGTCATCCCTCACAGGTCTGTTGACAGGTATGAAATTTTATATATTTGCTATTTTTCATATAATGTTTTCTTTCTTTCTCTTGGCACACTGCACTAAACATGCGCGCTTTTTAAGCTTTTCGTAGTTGTTTGATTTTAGTCTTTTTGAATGGAAACTAGCGCGTTGTTCTTCAGTAATGATGTTCAATTAATATTCCAGACTTTATTACGTCCAAGTCAATATATAATAGTAGTAATGGTATATATTGCTATAATTTTCAATCGTCTTTTTAAATCCATTTGTAAAAGTAGTACTC
>NW_003526941.1:6064504-6166801 GCF_000181795.1 Trichinella spiralis
TTAAAAAGCGGGGTGTTAGGAGGGGGTGTGGCGGGGAAAAGAAAGAAAACATTGTATGAAAAAATAGCAAATATATGAAAATTCATACCTGTCAGACCGGACAGGGATGACTTATAAAGCAAAACGTCGAGTCTTTCATTTTGTAACTGATGTTTGTGGTTTTCTCTTGGAGTGATGTCTAACAATCACAACGTATTTGTTGAACTGAACCATGAAAATGACCAAACAACGCAGTGCAGTAAGTAATTAGACCGCCGTTCAGCAGCGAACATTTATACTATAATGCCGTTCCCTCAATAAACAGAAATTTATATAAGGAACATTGGTACCGCATTTGCATAGCACAAAGTGTACGTAGCAGAATGCCAACGGCTGTGTTTACCATCACATTTGCATAAAGTTACTCTTCTGACCTAGAAATGCATGTTTGCTTTGAAAACGCATAATAACAACGTAATGAGCCAACACCAAAGATTATAATAATTGCTGAACAACAACAAAATCCTGAATGCGTTGCAGATCAAAGCCACTATCTATCACAAATAATATTATGGCGTAAATTAAAGAAGTATAAAATAGTGTCTTACGTAAATGGGGCTGCACTGTCACGATAATAATATGTCGCAATATTCAGCAAAACTCTCCGCACATCTGATGCATGTGAAACAACTAAGTCTCACCTGCCTCTTCAGCGCGTCTCACCCTTTTTATTAATTTTCAAAATTTTTTGAAAATTAATAAAAAGTTAAAATATAGATGTATTTGTTTTGAAATTCTACAAACAACAAAAACAACGTTAATATTAACATTATTTTGTTGGGCGACTTGTTCAAAGTCGATATAAAAGCATATTTGTTTTTGATTTTGCGTCTACATAGCAGTAGAACTCAAGAATACAGTATACAGAAGCCAAGTGACGAATTTGATTTTTCAAAAAATTATACTCAGACAGCGCTCTAATATAGCACTACAAATATTGATTTTTTAATTTCAAAATACATTTTATACATTTAAA
This sequence comes from Trichinella spiralis, assembly GCF_000181795.1. Lineage (NCBI taxonomy): Eukaryota > Metazoa > Nematoda > Enoplea > Trichinellida > Trichinellidae > Trichinella > Trichinella spiralis. The sequence goes on from NW_003526941.1 coordinate 6,065,520, forward strand.
TGTACATTAAAATTTTCATCAAAATATAATACAGATGCATAAACTGAACAACTGAACTCTGAGATATCCATATATATATATATATAACAGCAGATCATCTCTTACTTTGTAAATAAATACTTGTAATTTTATTTATAATCCACAACTAAGTGATTAAAAATCATTTTCATTTTTTCATTGGAAACATCAATGAAATTATTTAAAAAAAATGCATATCCTATTCACTTTCTTCGTCATCTTCAATTACTGGTACACGTTTGCGAGCTATAGCAATTCCAGATTCATTTGGTGAATCGGATTCACTGTCGTCATCAATTCGCTTCTTGACATTCCTTGCTCTGCTATTTCCCAACGCATTGTCCGAATCTTCACGTTCACTGGTGGAATGCTGTGCACGAATATAATCCTTTGCACCAGTCTTATATTTGCGTTTTATGGCCGACAATGACACACCTTCTTCGTCTTCAGATTCATTGCGATCTGGTTCCAAATAATTAGCAGACAATCCACGAACCGGAGGTCGCTCTTTCACACGTCGCTGTTGTGTCTCCCTTCTAGCTTTAGCACGCAATCGTTCCTCTTCTTGCTGCAATAGGAAGAGAAAAAACATTTATTTCCACACGTTTCCAAAAAAATTTGCATAAAATATTGATTTATATTCACTTTTATCATTTTCTGTTTCAATACATCCGGATCTTCGCCAATCATTGAAAGCACTTTCACTTTTTGAGATTTTGTACTTCGATCAGCCATGCTAAGTGTCATCTTACGATGTGTGAAACTTTCGGTCGAATGAGGACGAAATGTGACTTTAGTATCAAATATCGCCTGACCCTGCAGTCCAGGTCCTTGTCGAATGAACAAATGATGATGATCCCCTTGTAACGAATGTACGCTTATGTCAAAAATTTCCGATCCAATATATAAAGACATGCTAAAATGATAAAATTGATTATTATGAATAAGTCAATTGCAATTACTACATTTTTTTTCGAAAACATGAAATAAACCTCTTAATTTTGAAAAGAGCAAATGCAAAAATGATGATAATAATAATCATAATAATATATATTCTTTAACTGTCCCGTTTACAATTAATTCATCATCATCAACTAAACTGTTCGCTAATTAGATACTAGATCAGTATTCTGATTCTGATCCATTCTGATGATTGCCATACTAAATGTAGACTTGCTGATATAACAAAAAATGATTGTCTTTTATGCAACTGAGAGTTGTCAGCAGCATGCAGCAAAACTTCCAGCAACATAATTATTAATGAAAAATAATAAATTTTTTGAATAGCACAAATCAATTTTTGAAGTGCTACAAAGTAAGCTTTTAAAGCTATTAAACTGAGATCAACTTTTCTTTTAGAAATTAACACAGCATTCCATACTCTGTACTTTCCAATGCGTGCATTCAACATGCAAACATGCATGCTGATCATTAATTTCTTGCCAATGATAAGAAACAAAATTATTTTCACATGACCCTTCACATTAAAAACGTATTTATCATTATTCTATAATAATATAATAACAACAGTTAAATAACAGACTTACCTTCCGTCAGACCAGCGGATAATTTTCGCATTGCTTTCCGCAACGGAATTTCCGTGTTCATCGATCGTATTACGCCAGCGAATCGTATTCTCAACCTTGAGCTTCAATCGGCTTCTACCTTCCTCATCTAATACTTCATCTTCATCAATTTCATCTTCATAAGTATCAGCGTCGAATTCTCGAGGTTCAACGCTTATAAAATTCGGAAGCTTCACAAAATGCAACTGACGACCCAAATTGACATCCACTTTCGGTACTTCAATTTCTATGACAGTTTCTTCTTCCACAGTTTCTTCTGCATCGCCTATTTTATTCTAAATAATTTCAAATATTGTTAAATTTTGTCCAATTTCGTTTTTCTCAATAAACCTGATTAGCTGGTGGATGAGATGAAGACACTTTTTGCTCATTTTTCTCATTTTCCTCCTCGTCCGATGAACTAAGATCATGCGAATAACCGAAAATCGCATCTAAAATGAAATATAACTCCTATCAAAAAAATTCAAAATAAATTCATTCTAATAAATTATTTTAAAAGTATAGAAAAATCTGGTCACAATAATCGTTAATCAATCACCTGTATCAATTACAGTATCATTTTCTTCTGTTTTGATCTCATTTTTGGTTTCTGACACAATCGCATCCGCATTGCCTTCCACATTCTCGTCTTCACTACTAAAAATTACAGCGATTTCTTTTTTCACCAAAGGTTCGCCAAGCGATGACTCTCCATCTGATGACATATCTGAAAATAACAAAATCTTAACAATAGGTACATGTAAAGCGAAAAACAAATTAGGAAACGACTTCCAATTCAAATTTATAAAAGAAACTACATAAATGTGATATCCAATAGATCTTTTCAAAATGACTGCATTTTATAAAAAGAGTTTCAACCAGACAATTTAGCATAATAATGCAATTTATGAAAATACATTTTCACTGACAGAATTTGGAACTTCGCATTGAACACTGAAAAAAAAACATAATCACTACAACAAATCATAACATCTACCATTACAGTAAACATTTTAGGAAAAAAGACACAGGTATAAATTACAGTACGAAAAAGTTGAACAAATGAATATTGCTAGTTGAAAACGATTTTCTGATTATATCGCTTAATTATACGATTTTCCATAGATATCCCTTTTTAATTTTGAAAATACACAGTGAAAACTTAGCAACGATAATGCTAATAACAAGCGCGCAATAAATTATGCAATTTGCTGTAAACGAAAGATATCGATTTGATGACCATTTAAAGATGTTTAAAATTTATTTTAAGCTGCACCACTGCTCTCGACGAGACAAGATTTACACACCAAATTCAGCATAAGGAAAAAAGTTTTGAAAATCTTAAAATGATTATCCATCTTTGAGATTAATCTTTTTAAAAGAAATTCCCGGAATCTCTGTAATATCATTTCTTTCTAAAAATTCTGCGCATTCTTTCTTCTTTTCTTTCAAATTATCCGATAATACTTTTAGCACGTCGCCTAAATTTTGCTCTTTCAAACGTAAAGCCGGTAAAATTTCTGCCACTGTCCATTCAACGAGCACTCCTCCGATCATTCTGTACGCTTTGCGGTCGCCATTCATCTTTTCCAAACGTTCGATTATGATTTTATGCTCGTGTCGCTCAAACTTCAACTCGTTCAGCTTCGCCGCAATTGCTCGCTCTTCACTTTGCAGGCGATTTAATGTTTCTGCAGCTTGCCGGGGTGTGATTTCACTGTCAGTTGCCATCTCTTTCAATTAATCTATACGTCTGTAAACCCATTATTATTAAGTGTATTACAATAAATGTCGAACAATAAAATTTAATCGACAAAATTTCAACTAAATACTTAAACATTGTACAACTGGAGTGGATTTAAACGGAAAATATTGACATATAGCAATTTTGTAAACTACATAGCGGCAGCAACACTATTTACATTAATAACAGCCAGTTACAGTATTAGCAGTGTAGCATTAATAATTAAATCAGAATTAAAAAAAGCGAAAAACCCGATACAATTTAAAACAACGATCACTAAGATGCGTATTTAAAAACATTCCCTTTGATACAATTGTTATTAAACAATATTACACTGTTCAACATAAATACTTTCTACAGCAGCTTTTAAAATAATTTCCAACATTATAAACGTTCTTTTTCAACTGTATTTCATAACAATAGCAAACAAAAATCACAGAATAAATGAAAATCAGAATTAATACAAATACTATAGTATCTTTATAAATCTGATTTTCAAGTTTAAAATTTATTTATTTATTTATTGAAAACTTATTGGAAATTCAACATTGCTGTTAGCTTCCAGTGCTTTTATATTGTTGATTCATTTTCAGAGGTTGAGTTCAACGCTCGTTGACTGGTCAATTTGATGAAACTTACTACCACTTCCAAATCTGAGCGTCATTTATCTTCATCAGTTGATCGTTTTACCGTTGATCATAAAATTTACATACATATATAAATTCTTAAAGAAATGTTTATTCTAAATTAATCAACAATATTCTTCATATGATTATTATTTTGTCATTATTATTATTATTATTAATGTAGAATTTTTCTTTATTGGTGTTTCATTAACCTATAATGGAAAATAAAGTTAAAATTTTCAGTCCGTCAGTATGAATAGAATTGCATTTGAATTAGAAAAGAAATGATTCATTTCATCAGACACGGCAACAGATCAACAATTGTACGATTTTTATTGAAGTGAAAAAGCATTTAATTCAACAAATGTTTTCCGTGTGTTTGCCCAACTAGTTCAGAATATTGAAAACAACCTGCTCTGGTGCGGAACTACAAAGTGTAATTTTGGGGCAATTTTTAAAATTAGCTAAAATGTGTGCTAATGATGAACATTAATATTCAGAAGTCGACTTTAATTAATCAAAATCAACTCTCAGATAAAAAAGATAAATAGATTAAAATGAACAAATTTTACACATGCATATTTGCATATTTGTATTTCATTTCGATATAATAGAATGAAGAATTGATTTTTCCCATTTGAAAAGAATCCTTTTACCTCTAAGACATGGTTGATTTGCAATTGTTGGAAACTTGTTTCTTAGCCGGTTGTAAACGACCGAATTTTATTGCTGCAACGAAAGTCTTCTAAAATGCACAGCATCAGTGTCTACCACAAGAGCAACTGCTTGTTCATAAATAATCACAGAAGCTTGTTACAGATACAGATATGCGGCCAGAGATGCTTGTTCAATTTGTCATTTTCAGCTTTCTTTGCACAACGTTCTCCGTTTGTCAAGCACGTGACAGAACGGAAATGTGCAAAAAAGGAGAACATCTAGCCTCAATCAGCCGTAACCAAACCACTGGCGCCATTCAGTTAACCTGCAACAAACTTCTGAACAACGACAAAGTAAGTAACAATTATTCATTACGTTCACGTGTGTGTGTGTGTTGTGAAAATGAAAAGCAAAAATAAAATGACTAATAATAATAATAATATCATTCTTACACAACACAGGATACAAGCTGCACTACACTGAAGCCGATGAAATGCGACGGCTCAAAGGAAGGATGTCCAAATGGTAGCTGGCTAGCCGGCTTCGACATCTTCGAAATGGACGACAACGTCGAGATGTTACAGCCACTGTGCTGTACTTCAAAAACAATCCGCATTAATCAAAAAATCTGCTCGAAAAATATGCTTCGAACAAGCAACAACGATCCACTGCCAATCACAACAAGCAGCCGACTTAACCAAGGCATCTGGTGCTATCTGCTGCCAAACAGAAGCGGCAGGTGAGTGTGAATTCGTTCGCTAATTTTTATTTCTTCTTCATTAAAAAATTTTTCAAATCAAAAAACATCATCATTTTAATTTCAGAGTTCTGAAAACAGTATTAGTGATCGAAGCGTGCAAATATGACAAGCAATGACAAAAGAATAAACAAAAAACAATACTCATCATTGCCTTCTTATTATCATTATTAATATTATTATAACATAAAAATTTCAACGAATAAAGATACTGCGTTATGTCACATATGTAAGAAAGAAAGCAGTGAATTTCATCCGGTGAAACGAACATGTTGAGCAAAATAAAGAGAACTAGGAAAGGATATTTAAAAGAGAACAAAACATCATTATTATTTTTTTCAATTAGTCACCTACGTCAGCGTCGTGATCGCCTAATGAACTCATAATGTAGAAGCAGATATAAAGTAACAGTGTACCGAGAAAATCGCCCAGTGCTGTTAAATAAGGAATCGCAATGTCGTCGGGATTCATCTTCCACTTCCAAAGCATGTGCACACCGACGAAGCAAAAATACAGCAATATGAACACTTGCACATAAGCTGCACCAAGATAAAACAACATAAATTTCAAACTGACCGTCGTATGGCCCGCATTCAGAAAGCTGATGATCAAGGCAAAGAACGCATGTCCTGGACCGACGAACGACACCAGCACCCATGCGGCAGTGATGTGCGGTTCTGAATGGCAAATAAAAGTTGACAACAAATTTTTTTTGTAAAATTAAAATCATCTCATACGTTTTCCGAAAAACACCCAAAACGGATTTGCCGCCTGCCGACCGCGTAAATACGACGCCACTTTGCCAAGTTTTTCATTTTTATGCAAATATGTTGATATGCGACTAGCCTGAATTGCGACTAAATTGCCTCCGATGCCTTCGAAATTGCAAAAATGCAAAAACAAAAGTTAAAATGTATAATTGTAATATTCTGTTGAAATACCATTTATAATTGGCTGAAAAACGGCAATTCCTTTGAACTGTGTCACAGATCGACCCAAAATAAAGCCGCTACCACTAAATAGACACAATGCACAAATTATGCTTAAAATTTCAACGTGTAATATATATTCAACCTGCTAATCAACATTGAGCATATAATTGGAGAAAAGCCATTCAAGACGACCTCCTTTGTGTCCTTATTCTTCCAAGATCCAAGAAAACAAACTGGCAACAATGCAATTAATCCAAAAATTATCAGCGTACAAACAATTGTAGGACGTCCTGAAAAATTGAAACAATGAAAAGTGTATTTTAAAAAATTTAAACAAAAATCTTACCGATGATCAGCAAGTAGAAGCTCCCAATATAAGCAAGCATGGTCAATGTCACCAAATCACCCAGACTTGCCGCAATGGGAGTGGCAACATTGTCTGGATTAATGCCAAAATACCTGCATAGCAAAATCACACTAATCATGACCAAGCCTAAAAATTTCAATCTTATTTTAATAAATGAACAAATAATGAAAACCAAATGCCACTCTATTTAGTGAAGATTCAATTTTTTTTAAAAATTCCCCCCAAATCCCCTTACTGATTTCGCACAACGAATTCATAGTAAATGAATTTCTAATATTTTTTGTTTTTGCTCGTACAGTTGAATTTAAAGACTTTAACATCAGTTTCTTTAAAAAAATAAATACAAGAAGATTCATACTTAGAAAAAAAGATGCTGAAATGCCAGTTGACATGCTGCTCGCTATTAGCACAACAATATTTACAAAAATCACTTCACCGTTAGTTATCCACCGCAATAAAATTGCCAGAAATGAAGCAAATAAAGAAATAACATTCGCTTGTGTCTAAACAATAAACAAAAAAAATACTTGTAACAAAAAATTATTTGACCTCAAGTCATACCTCAATTAAGCACAAATTCGCTACGAGTAAAGCTGAACGTTCACTTTGGTTGTCGAGCAAGCCCATATTCGCCTTAATATTTTTTAATGAAAATGAGAAACAAATGCAGACTTTCTATTTATTGTCTACAGACTGTAATGTGCATATAATATACCATTGTTGAAAGACGAGACGCTAGGGTCATCTCTAAATTTCCTTTTAATCCCAACAAGGCAGGAACAAGTATAAACATTTCTGGAATCTTAGTAAAAACCATCCAATGCTATAATTAAAAAAATGAAATCAAATATTAAGTGAATGAAAAAAAAATCAAAACAAACCTGCACATAGTCCAGAACAAGCCCTGCACCTACAGTACCGAGACCGGCAATCAAAAATGGAAGAAACATCTGCACTGCCATAGTTTTTCCAGTCTCTAGCTTATTTTTCACCTCATTAGCGTCGGATAACTTACCGACTGGTGGAGTATTATATCCATTACAGTCACATTTTTCATCTAATTTCATTTCAACAGCATCATTTGGAGAACCCATCAGCAAGGGCTGTTCATCTGATGGATCCTCACTTTCCGAAACAACTTTTGTCTTCGACGAACAAGAACCACCTTCGCCTTCTGCTGTACAATTTCCCTTAACAAGCGACAACAGTTTATTACAATTGAAAACACAACAAATTGAAAATAATATTTCAAGGATACTTAAAAAACATGCAAAGATAAACAAAAAAACAAAATATAGTGCATACAATTTGATTTCAAAATGAGTACTTTAAAATTTGTCTTATCAGAAAAACACTCAATTGAATAAAATACTCATTAGGCATCAAGGTAATGTATTAATAACATACAATTTTAAATAGAAAACTGTCCAAAAAACAAAACATAATGCATAAAACTATGAGTGAAAGTAAAAGCTGAGTTTGTAAGTTACTGTAAGTACTGTAAGGTGAGTTTACTTTAAAACTTTTAAAATAACTGAACATAACTTTAAAGTTAACATATAAAGTGCAATATATGTATGAAACTGCAACAAAAATGTAAAGAAAATGCATCCTGCTCATCAAAATACTCAAAAAAATACAATTTAGTTGTATAGTTCAAACAAAATATAAGTAAGCGTATTTGGCTATATACATAAATATTACGTATTTAGCATTCGTACAAATATGTCATACTAGTTATGATAAAGGTAAGCAAGCTTAAAAAATCATAACACTTTCTAACAACCCTTGCTTTTGAAATTTCATTGGATACTGAACAAAAAATACAGATACACTTTGAAAAAAATCTTCCAAATGAAAATCTTATACATTAAAAGAAGATAAGAAATAATTTAACATAACTTTTAACTGTTAAATCATAAAGCCAAAAGCTTCACTGGCATAAATAAATCATTAACATAACATTCAAAATACCGTAACAACACTACTGATTATGCATTATAACTATAATAACAACAGCCGATAATTGGACTTACATAATAATTATCATAACGTAGATAAATGGAAGAGTACATGTTACAGTCTAATATTAAACAATGACGAAAATTTTGAACGTTTAAAATAATAATAATAACAACATACTGTTTCATTATTCTCGTAAACGTATTCTAATATACCTCCAACATGTTTACCAAGCAAATAAACATCAATTGAATTAAAAACGCAATTATTTTCTGTGTTAGCATTAATACGATCAATCTTATTAAAAAAACAAAACGTACAATATCTTGAAAAATAAACAAAGCAGATTATCAATTTTGTACTGTTGCATACTTTTAAACATTTCAACATCTTAAAGATAAAAGTTCAAATGAAACTTTTATAATACATATCGTGCAATACGGGTTACAATATACAGTTTTAAAAACTCACCAACTGAGCTTCATTGCAAGCTTCCTCATTTGTTGTTGACAGTGGCTCGACTTTTGAACTACCAGAACGAAATACGATTTCATCCAACTCCACGTCGTCGACAGTTTCTGTTGTTCCACAAGCCGCTGTATCAATAAAAGGAACCATTCATGCAATGATATACTGTTTTAGTAAGACTGGATGGAGTAAAAGTTTGTTAAAAAGTTTATTTCAAAAAATTGAAAAATATACCGAAAATTTAAAATCTAATTTAAAATGCATGACAACTATTGTCACAACAAGAACTCCAGTATAGAAAACAAAAGTGACAGCAGTTTCCAAAATTACAGTATGACATCAATTCAAGCATATAATAAATTTGAAATATGATAATTAAAAGCAGCATTATAATATTGTTATTATTTATAAACAAAAATAATCGAATTCCCCATTAAATGTAAAGAATAACAACTGCTTTGTTCTTCAATTAACTGTTTACTGTATGAGTCATACTGTAAACATTCAACAATTTTGCATAATCAGTATTCTCAAAAAATACCATACTTTTGTGAGCGGTATATTGAATGCTGAAATAACGCAACTTATTTGTAAATATACTAAATAATTTTCAGTGCTTCGTTATTATCTATGTTGAAATTTATTTCCACCACGTGGTAATGCAAAAATGAAAAGTTTCCGAGAAGATGCGGATTCAGAGCAAGTAAAAGAATATTTTTACAAAAAATAAGTAATTTTACATATGAAATATTATTTTTTAGACCAGTGGTACTGCCTTAATTGTTCCATATGGAGCATCTCGACAGTCGGAAGTAACTGCGACAGGTTTTGATTTTGTAATTGATAAAACTTGGAACAACTGTCCAGTAACTGACCATGATCGTTTTCATTTCCACTTGGAATGGCAATTTAAACGCGTACGCGGTCAGCCGCATAAGAGATTTGTTAAAGTATTCGTTGATGGTCCACTTTTTGATGATCCTCCTGAACCTGACGAATTTGCTGGTCACTTTGCCGATTTGCACCGTCATGAATGTGTGGTGATTGTGTTCAGTAACAAAAATCGAGACATGCTCGAAGTTTCTGTTGGTCCTCATGGTCACTGGCTAGTGCGACTATTCAAAAACAAAAATAAAGAAATAACAAAAACAGAGCTCGACCTGGAGGTAATTATAGAATGATTATTTTTTATGCGCAGTAATTTGTTAATTATGACTATTATTAATTTGTTTGCTTTCTAGGTGCAAAATGTTTTTCAAGGAAACGTATGGCGATGTACTTTTGAAATTCCGCTTGCATTTTTCCCAGCAAATGTGACACGTATAAATGCATTCGCTTGTCACGGAAGCGGAAAACGACGACACGTTGACGCATTGAATCCTTCCTTCAACGGTTCAGTAGACGATGTACCCGATTTTCATCGCCTCGAGACACACAAACCCATCAACATCGAACGTCTGATTCCGCAAGGTTTCAATGAACAAACATTCAATGATGTTTCATATGGAAATATGTGGAACTAATGTTATACAGTATTAACACAAACGAATATGATTAAAAAATTACATGCTGCTCAAACGTTGTCTACATGTGACAGTTGTGAGTCATATAATATTGATTTATGAGAAAAAATACTTCTACCTGTGAAGGATTCCTTTCATGTTAAGTATAATTTTAAATTCTGCAGATCAATTCAATGGAGCAGGAAAAAGGATGGCAGTTTCCAAGCTTCTGTACCTTCTGCGGCACTATACTGCCTTACGACGACGACGATGACGGATATAGCAAGTGTTTTATGTGCAAAGCGAAAATTACCGTGCCCAAGATTAGCCGTCTGCTAGTTTGGCAGCACGTCGAGAGGTTCAATCAAGCCAAAGATACTACTAGAGATTCAGCGAAGCCGACGCAAGACAACAGCGGTGGGGTGACAGTTGAGAAGAAATGTGCGAAATGTGGCCACGATAAAATGAGCTATTCGACTAGGCAGACGCGTTCCGCCGACGAAGGGATGACTGTTTTCTTTACTTGTCTCAACTGTGGCCACAAAGAAATTGAACATTCTTAAATAATTAACTGATCAAAAATTTCAACTAAAACTCACTATCATAAATATTCTTTTATAAATATAAATATATATTTATAAAGAATCAAATAAAAATGCATTGACAATCTGAATTTCACTAGTGACCATAAAATTTTCCATGAGATGTGTGCTTTTTCGTTGCTTTCACGTAAACAATCACGGATTGCAGTGAAATGAAGAACAACAATACAATATTCGTTAATGCAGGCAGCTAAATGACGGTCAGTTTGCAAAGATCTGATGAAACCGTTCACAAGACGGCAGTCCCATTGTTTCAGCTCTGGTATATAAATCTTTATCTCCAGTTATTCGAGCTCTCCAAAGCATATTTTCTTCTAACAAAAAATATCCCATTATCGAAAATTTATAAGTATCTTTTTCAAACATGCAGCAATAAAAATTCTTACTCTGATTTTGTTCTCTTATGCAATTACTTTTCAAAATGTTTATATATTCTTGTTCTACATGCGCTTCTATCTGCATTATCGAAGATTCTGTTTTGTAATGCTGCTCAAAATCTGATCGAACAAAATACTTCACTTGCAAACCCGAAGTCCACCTTTCAGTGTTATATTTACTAAAATATAAAGTAATATTTCAGAAAAATTACTTATTATTTATTTTTAATAAATGAACTCACCTGGATTTCGTCAAAGAATACACTGGATCTGCCGAAAAAAGTTGGCCTATTATAGTTACAATAAGCACGATCAAAATTGGAAAAACTTGAAAAAATGTATTCAACGGATTCTGAAAATATTGAAATTTCAATATTAATCGGCAAAAAATTTTTTAAACAAAGACATTTCAAATAAAATTTTAAACGGAATGCAACATATGGAATCACTGTTTATTTGAAATAAATGATTCGAATTCAAATGACATTTAGAAATATTGATTCATCATAAAAAGCATTTCAAAGTATGATAAAAGTCACCGACTTCAACTATCTTATTGCCAGTACTGTACATAATAAATTAAATATTATTTCACATTAAAATAAATTTACAACTAACAGTTACATGAGAAAAGCATACTTGTATAAATGAATTTCCCTCCTTTAAATCAATTACACATTAGTCAACAACAATCTGGAAAAATCAATAAATGGAACATCTTAGCAGTGCAAACTAATTAAACAGTCATTATAATAAATCACATGAAACATGAATGATTTTCTCAACAAATTACGGTCAAATTTAAAACAAACAAAAATAAGATATCAGCATAAAGTAGAACAACATACCTCATGCTCGTCACGATCATAGCGAAAATGAAATGCGCTGCCACGGCGAAAAATTTGGTCACGAGGAAATGTGCCTCCAAAAAACATGTTGAAAATCTCTTCCGCCGACATTTCAGCTAAATGAAAAAAAATGCAAAAAAGTTAACTCAACTAAAAATACAATATCTTAAGGGAACTAATAGTCTACACCGGGTAAAAATAACAATTGAATTAAATTTGTTTATGTGAAATAAAATTAGAATTTTTCTTCTCATAAATTACAATACTTCTCAATAATATATATTATTAAATATCAAAAATACATCACCAAATAAAATATTAAAATAAACTTTCCCATGAAATGGTTAAAATGATCCCAAATTATTATTAATAAGGAAATAAATCATAACAATGAGAAAAATATTTTAGTTTACCTTCAAATCCACGTGTATAGTCGTATTCATTAAAACCATTTCGACGGGTTGTTCCTACTTCTGATTCATTTCCATACATATCATAGCGTTCACGTTTCTTTGGATCACTTAAAACTGCGTATGCATTACCAATCGCTAAAACCAAAAAAATACATTTCATATGCATAAAAAATAAATAAATAATATATATGCATGCCTTTGAAAGCTTCAGTAGCTCCAGGCACACTGCATTTATCCGGATGAAACTGAAGTGCCAATTTTCTGTACTGCTTCTTCAGTTCTAATTCCGTGCAAGATTTCGATACATTTAAAATTTCGTAATAATCTTTGCATTTTCTTATCCTATTACTCAAAGATGGATTTCTGCTAATTTACTTTAAGCAACATCAAATACCTTTTTACAGCTTTCAAATCGGCCTCAGAATAATCTACGTTAATTTGAGGAGCAGAAGGCGTTCGGCGTGTAGAACTAGACCGGCTACGGCTCGAATTACAAGATCTGTTGGCTCGGGAATAGAATTCACCGGACGGATTATTTTCAAATTCTGGCTGAGAACTGCTTGCATGAAAGTGACCTCTATAATGACAAAATATTACTTTAAAATGAATGTATATATACTGGTTTACGAAAAAAATATTACTGTTCCTCTTGAAAAGAGCCGGAAGAAACAGACCCATTTTTCTCTATGTTAGCTAAATCAGCTGCTTCTGAGATTAACTCTAGAAGAAGAAGAATACATAAAAAGAATACATACATAAATACAATGGTAAAAATAAAATTCATTACTTAAAACATCAGGACTATTGCACAGTTTCTTCGCCTTGTGTAGAAATTTAACAGCTTTCGCTTTATTGCCCAAGCGAAAATTTTGCTTAGCCAGTTCAATGCAACGCAGGCTTTCATCACGATTAGCATCCATTTTCAATTTCTCAAATAAGCTCACAAATCTGAAGGCGGAAAGTGATCAACAAATGATGTTTGAACTTCAAAAACATAAAATTACATAACCATCACAACTTTAACGGAAGATGAATACAAAATAAACTTTCAACACAGTGCATACTGTAATGTTAAATGTGCTTCACGTACAAATGACAAATAATCTTTATTATTGCTTGTAATAATTTCAGTGATTTGTAACAAATTTATAACAGTCATCATTAAAACTATTCAAATTTATAAAATAATATAAAGTATATTTCCCGTATTTGTATGTATAAATAATTATGCAAATTAGTCACAAACACATGATATAATAACAACAACGATAATGAGAAATAGTAGTCAATGTACATAAAAGTTATTTATGTTCAATTCTCTATAATAAAATGTATTAACATTTTTATTTCAAAATTTTAGTGACATTGAAAACTTTAAAAAAATAAATCGAGTCTACGGTAAATTGTACTTTCATGAGAGATGACGTGTAAGCGGTGATGAAATTTATTGTTACAATGGAATTTCAAGATGATGAAAGTAATGCTGTTAACCCCTATTTCAAACTGAGGAAAGTATTTCAAATGTACCATTTTTTATTTATAAAATAATTTACATTTTTTTAAATTACAGTATTGAGTATTCAGTTTTATTTGATAAAGTTCGTAAGCAAAAAAACAGATTCAGTTAATTATTAATGTAAAACAAGTTTACATGAACATGTATTATCATTTCTGCTCTATTTATTTTTGAAATAGCAAAATCAAATCCCAATATTTTAATAAACAGATACCCGATGTATTATTACTTCGATTACTTTTTCAAAATAAAAAATAAAAACGGCAAATACCGCAATTATCTTAATCTAATGGTATAATTAATTCGAAAAATACAATTTTATACTTTTCAGTTTTAGTAAAATTATGCTTAAATTCTTTTACGAAACTTAAAAATGAAATAATTCTCGGTGTATTAATCGTAATCACATATATTCATTCGGTGGAAAAATAAAGAAAAAAAGAACATTAATCGTTCATTTAATATCATGTGAATATTAAACCCGACGGAATTCAACGTCTAAAATTAAAACTTCAAGTTAGGCTTAAATTTCAGATGACGCTTACTTGATCTTTGAAGTAAAGTGCACTTCTTCCTACTGTGGTTATGATTTTTCACGAGGAAAAGCCAATTGAAAGTGACGCAAACCTTGACCAAATTAAGTCTGAGGAGGAAAAAGCGCATAATGTTTGTTCGTTTACTGTAAATTGTTCACAGATTTTGAAAAATTTACTTTCACCGTTACTGTTCGACGTAACCGGAAATTAGTTGTAATTTATTTATCAGTATATTTTTTTATTGGTCGAACACAAAATAAATGTTTTGATAAGTCATGTTGAATAATAGACTAAAATTCATGCGAACCTTAATTTAAAAAAATAAACCAGCGAAGCGATTTTTAAATTCGTCTTCAGTTAACCAAATAGCAAGTAGTCGAATAATACTTCATTCTTGCTGTTAACCGGATGCCGATACTACATCGCATATTTCTGAGTCCAATCTCTAGCCAACTGATTATAACGCTCTCGGTCGGTCTTGTAGATGCGCGCTATTTCAGGAACTAATGGGTCATCCGGGTTTGGATCACACAACAATGAGCATATGCTCAATAGTACTGAAAGCAGCAAAATTATAATAATAATTAGTTGAATACAATAAATTTATAAAAAAGCTTACCTTTCGAAATAGTTAACGCAGGAGACCACTGGCTGCGTAAGATGTCAAGACATATACTACCATTACTATTAATATTTGGATGATAAATGCGGGTAGTAAACGCCACCTTAGGTGGCTTAAACGGATAGTCCGTCGGAAAGTGAATGGTCAGAAAAAATACACCACCCTGATACGCGCTGTCCGGCTGAAAGTTAAAATATTTAACAATAGTAACAATATCATTTATTAAACATTGATAATAGCATTCGATTATTCAATTGATTATAATCTAACAAACTCAATCAATCTTACCGGACCCATAATTGTAGCCTGCCAGTGGAACACTAAAAAACAAATATAAAAATTTTCAATATCTTTAAGGAGCTGCCACTTACAGTCATCTCCAACCGGGCCAGCTGAACAAAGCGCAGGAGGATCACGGCCAATGTCCTGCAATTCCTACAAAAAGGAATATAATTGTAAACGAAGAAACTACACTGATAAAACATTGGTCAAATAAGAACCTTAAATTTCAAAAATGATAAAACTGAGTAAAATTTGAAAAAAAATTCCCCATTTTCTCAACTTAAGCATGCTTAAATCAGGAAAACATATCCTAAAAGCGGCAAAAGCAATTTAAAATTTTTAAATCGTCATTTTCAAACCTTAATTATAATTCACAAATTTCTTATGAGACATAACGTAATTCCAATTAACACAATTTATAATTCAGAATACATTTCACTATATAGTTCAACACATCAATAAATTATATATATTTTTAAACGTATATATAATATGTGATATTTGTTAAAAGCCAAACTTTCAAATATAAGTTTACATTCCAATAGAAGAATTTAATAAAAACATTATTACCACAACACATGCATGGTGATTTAAAGAACAGTCACATGTAATGAAAAAACATCGATCATCAAAATAAAATTAACGCACTTCCTTAAAAAAGCTATTTCATACATTTTTACGTCTGGAATTTAAAATAAACAACAACATCAATTCTTAGTAAAATTAAACATATTCTTGAAGTAAAAATAAGTGGCACTGTCATGCTAAAGAAAAAAACATTACATCTCTATCGTTTTCATCGATAAGTTGATAACGTTGATTTACAGTTAGAAACTACACAACGTCTATATTCAAAATAACTGCCAATAAAACAAGGCTGAAAACTAATTCAACAAACAGATACATCAAATTTCATCATCACCTTTTGTATTCTCTTCAGCGCCATTTATGCTGAACAAATTCCAATTTTCCCCTAAAAATATTGAATTAATAATTAAAAATGACATATTAAACATTAAAAACTAACTCTAGAACTTTGTCAACTGCACAACACCACCGACAACTCGACCACTCAACGATAATGCAAGTGTGCTACAGTAAACTATTAAACATCAGGCTGTAACTTTTTTATATCACATTGTTACTTTTTAAAAAAATTTTATCACAATAAAAAACAATTATAGATTACAATTTTCTTCAAATTATACTCCATTATAAAAACAGAAACGGCAATACTCGCTAATTATTTTTTTCAAAAAATCAACACCATAGCCATATATTTTAATCTATCACATTCATTTTTTTAATTTTTTAATTATTATTATTTAATTCGTTATTTTTTTAATAAAAATATATTGATCATTATAATAACAATGACCATACAATAAAAGATTATCAAGTATTTGTAAAATATTTAAATTATGTTGCACATCTTTTCATACTTTGCGAAAAAAGCAAGATTATCTTCAACTAAATTTCAAGTGAAATTATTTAACTAATTAATAAATGCGGAATAAAAATGTAAAATTAAAATATGCTTTGTTAGCAAAAAATATTAACTTCATGTTTAAGTAATCAATCATTGGGTAAAAATAAGAAAACGCCCAAGAAAACTTATCTACTTCATGAGGTAACTGATTAAAAATAAACATAATTTTGACTTTTAAATTTTATAGTACTTCATAAATTTAAATAATTCAATCAATTTTGCTTAAATAATTCATAAAAACATGATACTTTGCTTAACATATTTAAAGTTTGTAAATTAAGAACGACTACTTTGTCAAACTTCCTGAATAGTCAATTCCTCTTTTTTCGATACTTCTTTTTTTTCTGCATTGCTTTTCTGCTGTTAATTTGGAGTTTTCGGTTATCAATTCAATGTCATTTGGCAAAAAATGTGAAATGAAGGTGAAGGTTTTAGATTTTAGTTGATCATTGGAACTTCACTATGCCCGTAATGTATGATAATAAATTGTGTTGCACTTTCAAAAGGATTACTGTGAACTAATTGCATTCTAATTAGAAGTGACACAATTAAATAGTTGCACTTGTAAAAGTGCAAAGCCGATCATAAACAAACAAGCATTGAAAACCGAGTAATTATAATTACTAGTTCATCATATGTAATACCCTAGTTCTGTAGCAAGTAAGTGTGAAATAAGTCGGAAACAACTGCTAAATTTTTTCTCAAAAAAAATTTCAGATATATTCAGTTCTGCATATTACTTTATTTTGAAAGTGATAAACCAAAACTAATTTCCAGAACTACTGAATCAGGATTTGATCAGATTTTCAACTTCATCTTTAGACAAAATTGCAAAGCCGCTATCCTGTGTAACTGTTGCTATCTAAAATGAATAATACGTTTATAACAAAAAGCGCTTTTCAATTTACAAACCTCTATATTTGTCGATGTTATTTTCTCTTCCATTACTTGCTTTAGAATGCTTATTGCCAACTTCTTTGCTTCAAGAAGACTCATGTTCTAAATTCATTAATTTAAAATTCCAATAGAATTTCACAAAACCTACAGCATCGTATTTTTCTTGAAGAGCTTGCTGTGCACTTTCACATCCGGAACCGATCGCCTTCGCTTGACATTGAATAAACGTTCCGCTTGGATCCATATTATATCTATATTGCTTAAATTATCATAAAATAAATGTCCATTTTATATTTACAATTGAGGTCCATAACGATCGCAACCAGCAAAAAGAACTGCCACGCCAAATGGACGACTCATTGCCGCTTCAGCATCGTCGTCTCCAAATTCTAAAGCGAGATTGGCGACCGCTTGCGTAACACCCTCAACTGTAATTTTGTCGCCGTAATAAAACCAATAATTCTAAATAGAACAATTATAAAATTAAAAAATTTTACTTAAAAATCATTACAGCTGCTTCAACACGAGCGCGATCCACCAGAGTTCTCGTATCACCGATGAGTCCACTTGTAGTACAACCTAAAAAATAATTATAATCCTTTCAAAAATTATTACACAAAAACTGAGAGGCATACCTATGTGATTATCAATTTTCATAATCTTCTCTACGCTACTTGGTACCATAAGAGTTGAAGTAATACGTTTCTCACAAACTAACAACACACCCTCTCTAGTCAAAATACCAATTGCAGTAGAACCGAGCTGAAATAGAATTAATTTAAAGAGTTAATGAAACTGTTAACCGTCTAAAGATAAAATGAAAAAATTTTTTAAAGAAGTGAAATAAAGTATTTTCAGATTAACAAACCTTGATGGCTTCAATTGCATATTCCACCTGAAACAGGCGTCCCTCAGGTGAAAAAGTATTTACACCACGATCGTATTCTGAACGGGTTAAGAACATCTTCAAAGATTACAGCCTTAAATTATAATTTTGTTAAAATATTTCAAAATGAGATTCCTCAGTAAAGACTTTTCTCATGCAAAACGTATAATACAATATTCCTATGCTGCATAAAATAAATTACATTCGTGTAAATTTTGAAAAAAGAAAAAACTGAATCGAAATGCGCTTCACAAATATAATTATGTATGCGTTACTGTAGAACATTTTGATTTACAAGTTGTTTTACAGCATTAATCATGAGAGGCTTATCATTTTTAATCATCACATATATCTTTTCCATTTCCTATATAAGCCGTTTAAAAATAAGACTTTGTAAACTTTAAAAGAAAATGGAAACTTACATGATTTATTATTTACAATTTTCTCAAAGAATTATTAAAATGTAAACTAGTAACTAACTACACAGTTACTTTAATAAAAATTTGAATAAAGCACCCGATTATTAATTTTCTTTTTTCACATTTATGCTTATTTTGTTGGACCCGTTCATCCTATGCTTAACACTGCTGAACAGTTAACAATAAAATGAAATAAATTTGTTAGGCTGTGTATGAAACAGCTTTTTGTTGTAAATTATGCATGTTTACAATAAAATTTCAGAAGCCATACGTTATTCAACAATAGTCAAATTTTCGTTCTGTAAAATAAACTCTTCGCGTTTCATTAACGTTGCACAACGTATCACTTCTAATGTATAGTAAAATGTACTGTGGCTATTGGTCATAGTATGGCAATTCATAACCAAAAATATTAAATTACTGATTTTTCACTCCTTTATTCCACATACAAATAAACGATAAGCCGAAACGAACTGTAAAAAACGTGATATTAACGTTTTCTTCGCAATGATAAAGTGTTTCGACGTTTCCATGCTTTTCTTCTGCTACCACCAATAGTCTGGGAATATCCGATGCCTAAAAATTAACAAAACATTAATTATTACATGCTACAATTATAAATACAAACAAAAAACAATATATGCAAACCTTTTCCTAAACCGCGAGATCTTTTTCCCGCCTTTGTCAAGCCACGCATTTCACGATGTTTCATAGTCGGCTTACAAATCCATTGTAAATCTGGATCACGACGAATTGCTTTATGCATCGGATCGACCAAAATCACTTCATAAAATTTAAATGTTGAATCTTGGCCAACCCAATAAGAATTCAACACTCGCAAAGCTCCACATCGACGACCAACTCGTTGCTGAAATTTCAATTCTCTTTTAGCACCTGAGAATTCTGTGAACAAATAAATTAATACTTCGGCAATTGACTGCAAACTTCGCTTCATTTTCAACTGGTTAACACCATGATTTTTTGGTTTCCCATAAGTCTGACCTTTGGTAACCTTGCGTTTACGACCACCTCGTCTTACACGAACTCGATATATTACAAAACCTAAAAGAGTAAAAAATAGCTGAAAATATCAAAAATCTTTAAATATCAAACATACCTTGTTTAGCAACATATCCAAGACGCCTTGCTTTTTCCGGACGTGTTGGTCGCGATGCGCGGTGTATAGCTGACAACTGTCGATAATGCCAGGTTCGAACTCGAAGCAAAAAACGCATAACGTCACTCTGCTTCTTTCTCCATATCTCTTGCATGTACCGGTAGGCACCCATCTCACCTGTGCAAAAAAGTTTTTTTTAAGAAACAAAATACAACTGGGCATATGTACATGTATATATATAAGCGGTTCGCTTTCTTATCTATCACAAAATCAATCATCAAGTAAATGAAGCAATTAGCAAAAACCAAAACTTTTTAACACAAAGCAACTATTCATCAATACGTGCCAAAAATTTATAAGTAATTGTAATTCTTTTATGTTATTTAGAATATAAAACAATACATAAAAAATAACCTACTGGAGCAATCAATTGAAATATAAGACAAACTCCAACTTGTCAGTTTAAATACAGTATACCTACCATATATCACAAGTTCAAATAAATAAATATTATTTTTATCAAAATAAAAAATTACATATTAAAACTTATTTATTTAATTTTCAATAAACTATTTAAGTTGGATTTTTAATTTTATTCTAAATTTAGTTGAATTCAACATTTATAATTAACATTAAATAAAACTAAATATTTTAATGCTAAACCATACTTGCTCACATGTTTTATCATATATTTGTATTTAATGAATAAATAAATTGATTCATTGATAGAATTTTGTGTTTTTTAATAAAAAGATATAAACAGTGAAATTGGCCATTTTTGAAAACAACTTACAAAGAAAAGTAAATTTTACGGGCATATTAAAATTTGTTTCATCATATGCCATGCTGAAAACTTGTACTTTACGTTTTATAATACTGAAATACAAAATCCATTGGTTATTTAATATGAGAATAAATCGACAATTTGAAATTATAAAACTAAACAGATTGTTATGTAAAGTAGATCAGCAGCACTTGATGGCGAACTTTGTCTCATTTGTTATTTTGCATTAGCATGGTGAAAATTTCAAAATACATCCAATTCTTGAATTGAACAAGCAGAACACACGCGAAGGCAGTACACATCCCAATAAGAACAATGTAGACAGCAAACTCTCACTGACGTCGGTGAAGGAACACAAACAGAGAAGCATAAAAAATCCCAGGCGGTGCATGCTTCGCAGTAGATTGCACTAATGTGCGGAACGGTACGACAAGACCTGAGGCATGCCCAATCGTAAAGCGAACATTCATAACAATAAATCATTCCAGTAGACGGTGAACACGAGATAATACAATAAAAGTCAGTCACTGAACATAGATTACACTGCTTCACATTTAAACATTTTAAACTGACATTAAGAAGTAACAATATAATAACGTAGACAAACTTTTTCATATTAAAACTTTAATGTAAGACGGATAAAACTCACGTAAACAAACGTATATATCGATGAATTTCATAAAACAAAAATACATGCCTCGCAATCTATATACAAATAATGATGACATCGTAGAGCATGTTGAAATTGTACATTAGGCATCTCATAGGTTTTCAACGATTTTTTTTATTGACGTCATAAGTAAATATTCAACAGAATACGGTAATTTTCTACAATTGACAACAAATAGACAAAAACTTGAATTTACTTTAAAGCGAAAGTTTGAATTCTGCTTCAACATGAAGAATTGTGAAAAATCTGAAATTTAAATATTCAAACAAACAGAGACCAGTAGTATGAAAGATGAAGGAAAGAAAATTTTTATTCTGTTCAGACAGAACTTTTTTTCATATCAAAATTTCTCCTTTTTTTCAAATGTGCATTGCCTAAAATTTTCACTGGAATAGTGATAAAAACCATCGCTATTCCCAGTATGCCTAATTCAGTGATGTCATGCTTGTAAAGAATGCAAGAAATAAGAATGGAAAGCGCCTGTCTTATGGTCATCATCAAAGTAAAACCGACGGCACCAAAGTGACGAATGGTATAAAATATGAAAAACTGTCCCACAGCACCAGATAAAGAAGAAAGTAACAAATCTTCACCAAAGTTATCATGCTGCGTTATGAATCGAAATGAAGAAAACAACCGTCCTTGTCTGATAAGTGATATCAGTGTTAAAACGCAACTGAACATATTAACACCGCTCATCATTTGCAAAGATGATATTTTATATTTGTCGAACAACACATTTTGCCAGTTGCTTGTAAAGCTATCAAATACCAAATAGCCGATCATTAATGTAATTCCGGAAACTGTTACGGATTCAGTGGAACGTGAAGACGAATGCTTTCCACCGAACAGCATGAACAACGACACGCCAATAGCTATCATCAAAGCGCACGTATAGTCGTGGCGGGAATAAATTTTTCTTTGGACAACTTTACCCATCAACATCACCGGAACCACTTTTGAGCATTTGAATAACACTTGAGCTGGAAAAGAAATGAATTTCAACGCTTCATACTGACACCAACTGCTCAAGATGTTCGCCAAGGATGCGTAAGAAAATTCATACAACGGTGCAATCACTGCATCTGGCTTGGTCAACAAGAAAACAGCAGTGCTTATTAAAAATGCAATCAGTCGATTGAAAAATACCAAAAATTCTGAATCTTGAAAACCATCGTACGATCTGACATTGCTTACAGCCGAATTTCTCCTAATATAATTCTGAGTCATCACCTTCTCTTGCAGAACACCCCACGTTATGTACGTAACTTGAAGACCGACAAAGCAAAAGCACAAACGTAAAAATGTAGAAAACAGAGTTGAAACATTCGAGTGCTCAGAATCAGAAGCTTGTATCATCTTGGATTTGTTAGAAAATTTTCGACCATAAAACAATATGCTTAAAAAAAAGTTATTAAATCTTCCTTCAACATTTCCATCTGAAAGAAAATAACATAAATCTACATTGACAAAAGTAATTAACTACGGAAGAACCTGTTTCAAACTTTTCGTCTTTGAAACACGCTACAAAAAGGTAACAAGGCAAAAGCACCATAGCATATGTCATGCAGTCGTCAACAAAACGAAATAACCAAAATTCAGTAAATGACGATATAAATGTTGCAGTATAATTTTCGCTAGTAGTGAAAAATTCCGCGTCGTCCAGAACCCACATAATTCAATTGCTTGAGGAAAATATCAGAAAAATAAAAATCGTTTCCAAAATTATAAAATTAAACACCATTACCTTTTCACTGAGTAAATTGCACAAAATGCACATCCAGATGATAGGACATTTGGACGCAATAAAAGTTATACATACTGTATTTTCAAAAGTGATGAAGTTGAATAATTGAAGATTTTATTAAAAATCACATATAAAATCAAAATTCGATTCGATTAGTAAAAGATTTTATCTATTCTATTGTTACAGTTTTTTCTAATTGACGTGTTTACAAAAATAATACCATAATAAAACTTTTATTCCTTTTATTTTGTGAAAGTCATAATTATGCAGATATACTTCAAAATTTCAAAATTTGGTTGAATTATATATCTAATGTAGATTATTATCGTACAAAAAATAATACAATCCTACTTGATTGTGGTGTACTGTAGTTAAAATTAATAAGGTATATTTTAAAGTGTGAGCGGAGTATTTTTAGAAGGTAAAATTTCTTTTGATACAATGTAAAGTATTATTTATTGATAAAATTGTTTTTTATTTTCATAGGAATGAATAATATTCATGCAGTAGAAGGAACAGAAAACGATGGAGATGTAGAAAATCGAAATTCTATCGAAGATGCATTCTCTGAAGATATTCCAGTAGCGGAATTCATTGGCGATGTTGAACAGTTTTCGATTAAATCTGGTCTCTCATATCAAGAAATTATTCAGCAAGCTACGCTTACTCTTCATCGTTATAAAATGATAGACAGACATGTGCGACAAAGTGTTGAACGATTGGCAGAGAAAATTGTCGACATAAAGAAATCATTGCAGTGCTGTTTTTTGCTGGAGCAAAAATTGGCAACTTCGGAATCACTGATTACTCATGTTACGTTGGCAGATAATTTGTTCAGCAAAGTTTCAATTCCACCTTCGAACAGAGTTTGTATATGGTTAGGCGCGGATGTCATGGTCGAATTCACCGTAAAAGAGGGTATTGAGTTTCTGAAAGGAGAACTTGAAATTGCTGAACCAAGAAAAGAGTCACTTTTGCAAAAGCTGGATTTCATACGCGAACAAATGACAACTGTTGAAGTGAATATTGCTATGGTTCACAATTACATGGTTTTGAACCGTAACGAAAGCTCAATGGTCGAACAGAAATGAGAAATAGCAAAATGCATTGAAATCATTTATCGCTTTCAATCGGACGTATTGTACATTAGAAGTAAATGTTAGTCTGTGGTAAATTGTCGTGATTTTTTCAGTGTATCAGTATAATTGAAATTAAATTGAAAAGAATGATTTTAGATTTTATTTATTTTAATGGTGATTACTTTCCATTTCAAACAAACCAACTAAGCCAAACTGATTTCTAAGTCAATCACGGATCGAAGACATTTTAAAAAATGATAAATTAAGAAAACGTCTCTATATATTGCATTGGGCAGCCTAATTTTAAATGACCAATCAATCAAACAGAACGTCAAGAAATGATTTGCTTTGCATGTTAGTCACAAACATTAATTACGCAAACTAGGTAATGTGGGAAAAAGAAAACAATTTACATGAATTTTAAAATTTTTTGAAATATTACAATTAGCTATGTAATTTTTTATTTTTCAAACTTTCAAGATTATTTTTAATTTTTTAAACAAAAATACTTTTCAAATTTGTACTTGCATTATATTATTAGAGTACTATAAATGGCACATCTGATGTCTTGTTCTTCAAAGTTTGACAGAATTGTTTAGCTGAAAAAGTAATTGGAAATATATTTTCAGTTAATGACCTAAATATTGAATTATTATGTTTCTAATAAAAGTTTTATTCAATTATTTATTAGATTGTGAATTTTCGTGAAAGCATTTTGATCGCTATGCTGTTAATTTGTTGTTTGAAATTTTCAGTTTTTAGCTTCTCAAATATATCTCGATTTCTAACCTGGGGTTTTAGGTTTGACTTTTAATTCGATGTGTGCTGAGCGTCAACATTACCATGGCTGATTCGAAGATTATGTGTCATACGAGAAGACGAGCTCGAATTCCGCCGGTAAGTTTGTAGCTTCTTTGTCTCCATTTGGAATTGGATCTACTTTTTCTATTTTCTATTTTCGCTGCTTCAAGGTGAAAGTCAAGCGTGTATTACAATCGAATGAAGAAGTTGGCAAAATGAGCAACGCAATACCAATCTTATTTTGTACGTTTGGTGTTCATTTTTAGTCGAGTTTATTGTTTAATGTTGTATTGTTTATTAGCTCAACTATTGGAACATTTTATTGAGCAGTTGTTGATCAAGGCTGACGAAGTAGCAAATGGCTTGTCTGTGAAGACTTTAACTCCAGTCCATATGTATGAGTGTTGAATTATTTTAATTGAAATTTGATGATTAGCTCAACTAATATATATATTTCTTCTTTTTGGTAAACTTATCAAGTTGAACAACTAGCTAATTAGTTGTTCTTTTATTATTGTCTTTTTTATCTAACCATATGTAGTTTTGTATAATCCAAATGTTGTATTTTATAGAAAATTTGCTGCTCTCAGGGAACCGACGTTCAGTTTTTTGAATCCACTGTTGGCAGAATTTGGAGATTATTCCAAAGATCGCCGTGCTATTTCTCTGCTGGAACCGCATTCCAGTGGTTCTTTGCTGGTACAACAACCGTCCATTAAACGATTCAAACGATCGAAATCAGTCGATTGTATTAGTGATGATGGAAATGAAGACGACGACGATGATGACGATGATAAGCATCCTGCAGAGCTTAACAATTAGCAGGTTTCTTTTACCGCACATTAGTGTTCATGACTATTTTATTTATTATCTATTAACTTTTAAATAAAAGCATTGTGAAAATTCACCTCAAATGAAATTCATGAATTAATTTTTTCCCAATAAAAATAACTTACGCTATTCAATACAGCGCGCTGTATAAGCAAGCAAGCGCACAAAAGGGAACGAAGGAAGGCACACACAGTTGAATAATAACACGTCAAACCCAGCAACTGATAATTATCATCAGCATCATCACTGACTCTCGATAAGAACAAGCAAATCACCGGCGTTGCACTTCATCGCTGGCTTAGCAAATACAGTTTTCACTAAACCGTCAATTGGACTTTCAATGATCATCTCCATTTTCATAGCAGTGATCACAATCAACGGGGCTGCAGCACAATTAGAAATAATTTTATTTTAATCGTGCAAAATGTACTTTTCATTAAATAAATTTGCTTACTTTTCATCTTCACTACATCACCCTCTTTAACTTTGATCTGCAATACTTCCCCAGGCATCGGAGCACCTACAGATCCAATCACAGTTGGATCGGCTTTCGGATGACTCGTATCATCCTGCAAAAGAAACATATTATATTAATTTAAATTTAAGAAAAAAAAAGCTTGCTCAAACGCAAAAAATTATTAATAAATCACTTTGCTGGCTTCTTTGTCTTTCACAAGGAAGCTTCTCAATTGTCCATTCAATTCTAAAAACACTTCTCGCTCGCCTTCAGCATTCAAACTGCTCTTCGCTAGCATTTTAATACGCATCGATTTCCCTTTTTCCAATTCAACCTGATTATTATAAAAAAAACAAATAAAAAGCGTCACACACTGTAACAATCTATTATAAAATGGACAAATATGAAACAAAAAAATTGTCAACACGGAGTTAATTTTTTTTTTCAAATTATTTCAAAATTGTTGAAACAAATGAATGTTGACATCCATTTCCCTGCGATATGAAGCTTCGCAAGTTTACATGAATACAAAAAGTGTTTCAAAACTCTCAAACAAATTAACTTTCCTTTCTTAAACCTCTGTTTGCTTATTATAACAATCCACATGCACATGCTAGATAAACAATGTCTTAGCATGCATAAGTATAAGTAAATATATTAAAAAAATTATTATTATCATTATTACGTTATAAAAAAGTCATATTACGTCAATTTCTTCGCCGTTGCTGAGACCCATGAAAAAAGCATGGGTTGGCAATTTGTCCACGGGTCCATATTTTTCAACAAAGGTCAAAAAATCGTCCGTCACTTTTGGATACATTGCATACGAGATGACATGAACATCACTAATATCAATAAATCAATTAATTAATTAATTAACGGTCTGCATTTGCTTACCGAATCTGTTTTTCGTGTTTCTGTTGCAACTGTTGTCGAAGGGTTTCAAAATCGACCGGAGGCAATGATTCTCCCGGTCGACCGTCGATGCGTTCCCTGTGGCGCAAGATCTGCGTACGCAGCGGTTCCGGAAAACCGTAAGGAGGTTGACCAATCATGCCTTGCATGAATTGCACAACACTCTCCGGAAAGGACAACGTCGACGCCTGCTTCAACAACGTGGGACCATCCAAATTGTTGTGGACCATGAATTGGGCAAGATCGCCGACAATTTTCGACGTCGGAGTCACTTTGATCAGCTTTCCCAAAAGCGCATCCGCTTCGACGTATTTCCGTTTGATTTGCTCAAATTTGTCGCCCAAGCCCAGCGAATAGGCTTGGAATTGTAAATTTGTATACTGACCACCGGGAATTTCGTGCACATACACGTCCGCATTGCCGCTTTTCATCGTCGTAGTGCATTCGAACGGTCCGTACAATTGTCTGGCCGATTCCCAATAAGCGCTGTACTTGCTGACGTCGGCCGAATCGATACCTGCAAGCAGAATCCAATCCAATGCTAACATCATCAATCAGCACGACTGAAATACGGAAAAACGACTTGCCAGTGTGAAATGGAGAATCATTCAAGACGGCAACCATGGCACCCATGCTCGGCTGGGACGTCATGCCGGACATGGAATCTACCGCAACGTCGATAATATCCGCGCCAGCTTCGACGCAAGCCAACATGCTAGCCACGCTCACACCGGCAGTGTCATGGGAGTGGACGTGAATTGGCAAATCCGGAAATCGATCCCGCAAAGCAGATAACAATACTTTCGACGACCGTGGTTTCAACAGACCAGCCATATCCTGAAAATTGAAATTCAGAAAAAAAATATGCAATTCAATCGTCGTTTTTTTCTTCGTCTATTCAATCCTACTTTTATACAAAGAATATGCGTGCCCGCTTTGACAATTTCGTCTGCCAATTTTAAATAATAATTCAAATTGTACATTTGTCGGTTGGAATCAGCCACGTCGCCCGTATAAGAAATTGCCGTCTCTATAACACCACCTAAACAAATAAATAGAACATACAAAATGAGAAGAAAAGAAAAACAATGCGCATTCAATTCAATCCTTTCCTGCATTGGCGACCGCTTCTATGCCAAGAATGATGTTCGGCATGTAATTCAAAGAGTCAAAAATTCGAAACACATCAATACCACTCTTTTTGGCTAATTCACAAAATCTGAACCATATACGAATTATGAAAATGAAAAATAATCAAAGCAGCAAAAGTTGAATAATTCACTTCACTACAACGTTGTCCGGATAGCTGGTGTAGCCTACAGCATTGGCGCCACGTAGCAGCATTTGAAACGGTATATTTGGTACATGTTTTCGAAGAATTTCCAACCTTTCCCATGGACATTCGTGCAAAAATCGCATTGAAACATCAAAAGTAGCTCCTGAACTAAATATAAGTTATTAAGCAGAAATTAAAATATTATAATTTACAACAACTTCACCTCCCCACATTTCTAGGCTGAACAAGTTGGGCATAGCGTGGGCAAGAAATGGAGCGATTCGTTGCAAATCGTAAGTGCGAACACGTGTTGCCAATAAACTTTGATGCGCATCTCGAAATGTTGTATCCGTTAACAAAATACCTCTGTTTTTGCGTATTTCTTTCGCAAAATTCACCGGACCCTTTTCAAGAAGTACATCTCTCCAACCTTTCAACAGTGGTCGCGCTATAAACAATAAATAAATTAATTAATTTTTCTTTTCACATAAATTTTCAACATATTCTTCACTGCGTACTATCATACTCCGGTACAATTGGAGTAACTTTAGCGGATGGAATTCCAGTTACTAGCGGTGTCATTGGACCGTTCACTTTCACATCTTTCAAAAAACGAAGCAATTTTTGTGCACGATTCTGCGATGGCGTAAATTTAAATAAATCTGGATTTTCGTCTATAAAACACGTGTCGACTAAGCCGTCCAAAAAGCGCTGGTTATTCAACACGTTCAACAGAAACGGGATATTGGTCTTCACTCCACGAATGCGAAACTCTTTCAGAGCGCGCATCATTTTGTTCACAGTGGTCTTGTAATTTCGAGAATGGGCAATCACTTTGACCAGCAGTGAATCATAATACGGACTAATCAACGCACCAGCATACGCGGATGCGCTGTCTATGCGAATGCCCATTCCTTCTCCACTACGAAATACCTGAATTTTTCAAATTATTTATTACATGCCACAAAGATTGGTTGAAATTCAAAGCAAATAAATACTTCGATACGTCCTGAATCAGGGCAAAAATCCATGCTTGGATCTTCAGCAGTTATACGACATTGCAAAGCTGAACCAATAGGCGTCACCAAATCTTGACACAAGTGAAGCTCTTCCAGTGATTTGCCTTCGGCAATTCTCACCTGAGCTTGGACCAAATCCACTCTGAAAAGTTGTAACACATTCACTTTTCAAAAAATCAATACAACATCAAATACCCGGTAATGTCTTCTGTTACAGTATGCTCCACTTGAAGCCTGGCGTTCACTTCGATGAAATAATGCCTTCCATCTTGATCAAGCAAAAATTCTACCGTACCAGCGTTTTCGTATTTCACGTGGCGAGCCAAACGAACCGCGTCGTCCAACATCAGTTGTCTTTTCTGCGGATCCAAATTTGGTGCCGGTGCTATTTCTATTATTTTCTGGTGTCGACGTTGTACACTACAGTCACGTTCGTAAAGGTGCACAATATTGCCATACATATCACCTAAACAAAAAAAAGAAACGTCAAAAAAATACACATCATCTTGCTTAATGCGTACCTAAAATTTGAACTTCAATATGACGCGGCCTTTCGATAAATTTCTCAACAAACATTAATCCATTTCCAAATGCAGCAAGAGCTTCAGAAGTAGCCCTATTGAAAGCTTCTTGTACTTGCTAAAATGAACAATGTAAAATTGCTTTGCTTTGCGTTTTCAATCAATGATTATATACACATACATCAAGCTTATCGACACGTCTCATTCCTCGGCCACCACCACCATAAGCTGCTTTGAATATAACAGGAAAACCGTACTGTTTGCCAAATTCAGCCGCTTCTTCGGCATTTTCAATTGGATTCTCAATACCAGGAACCACAGAAACTCCTACGGTAAAACATCACAACAACAACATAATATATAACAATAGCTCTACCAGCTTCAGCAGCAGCGACCCTGGCAGATATTTTGTCACCCATTCGAAGCATGACTTCTGGTGAAGGGCCAATGAAAGTAATACTGGCATCATGACAAGCTTGAGCAAAGTCAGCCCTTTCTGACAAGAATCCATAACCAGGATGAATGGCATCAACGTCATGCGTCTAAGTAAACATAAAATCAAATTAAATTGACTTAAAATATCTCAGAATATCAAAATACTGAACTTTCGTTATCTCAAGAAACAATAATTTCTTCTAGAGAGCATGTAATTCAGAAGAAATTTATTTTGTTTTCAAAGTTATTTCTTTTGATCTTGCATATCTTTTACAGTAATTAATAAGCAAGTCTACAATTGTCAAGTGGTAGATATTTTATCTGTAATTGAAATGATGCTGTTAAATTCATGCAAATTATGCACCATAAAGTCATAATATCAAATAACAACATGCTTGACATAGCATTCTCAAGGGAAAGTTTTCAACTCGCTCTTGGTTACATCTACTCTAAATAATATTATACAAAGTGTACAAGAAAAAAACTTGACTACTAAAATTATAAATTTGAAATTAAAAATTAAGAAATAAAAATTGAACAAAAGCAAACAGACAAACATACTTTAGCCAGTTTGATGATTTCGTGAATGTTGAGATAAGCCGATACGGCGGTCATTCCTCTACCAACTAAATAAGCTTCGTCTGCTTTCAGACGATGCATCTGATTGACATCCTGTTCTGAATAAATGCCAACAGAGCGGATCTGCAGTTCATTCAAGGCGCGCAATATACGAATAGCAATTTCACCTGAAAAGAGAGTTATACAATAAATATACGGAATATTAATTATTTTTGACAAAATGAAAATGAGAAATAAAAAAAATGAAAAGGAAAACATAACTCGATTGGCGACTAAAACTTTTTTAAACTGCTTCCTCTCGACGGGTGATTTGGATTTGGTGCATAGTTGACGGCAAAAATTATCCACCGCAATTAGCAGTGGATTTTGAACGCAGCATTTCACTGCTGACAAATGTTTTTTTCCAAATAGCATATTCGTACTGAAATTATCATAACCAAAAATAAGAAAAAACATCAAATCATTATCAATCATAATTGAACAACAATGGCAAATCAACTGAAAGTTTCCAAACATCTCATTACCGTTATAATTGAATTTGATTTATTAACTTGAAATGAGAAATTATTTCAATTGTTGAAATGAAACAAAAAGTAATAAAAATGTGAAATTGAAAACTATGGAAGTTTTAAATTATAAAGCACTATTTCAAAGCGAAATTTGCAAGATTGAATGTAAAATTATCGTTACCAGTTGTAGTAAAATATTCCAAAGCTGTCAACAACCAATTTTCTAAAAAATATTTAAAATAACTATAAATATTGGAAAAAATATAATATCAAATGCTACACCGCATCGACAAAGTTAGTGGTAAAACTAGTGATCTTTAGGTTTTACATTTGTATTGAATAAAAAGTTGATAAAAATCATTAATTAATGCAGTTGCGTTTGAAATTTCAAAAATATTTCAGAGTTTATTTGAGTTTATTTACATCAGACGACAATAATTGCGGACAATATTGCACATATTTAAAAAATGAAAAACTGTACAAAACAGGTACAGTATAGGATGTGCTTTTTTGTCAATTTCAATGCACATCTAAATGATCAAAGGTTCCTATTGGAAAACCATTTTATCATCTTCTATTGACGAAGAATTTATCATCTATTCACTGATCAATGATTTACTAGTTTAATATTTTTGTTGAAATTTTCAAAAAAAGCACTTATTAAGGCTAGTTGATAATAATTTTATGTTTAATTTATGCAGGATGATTTTGTTGAAGTTATCTTTGATACTTGTTGAATTGTATAATTTAGAAAAAAAATTGTTAATTTTTAGATGAATAGATTTCAATAGAAATTAAAAATGTTGAAAAAGACGATGAATGTTTTGATAGAGATTTTCCCGCCAAATTGATCAACCAACGGTTACTGTAATTGAAAAAAATTTTTGAATTGTTTGAATTGAATGATGATAATTTGTTGGATAGATAATTGCTAATCGAAAAATGTGCTACATGTTACGGTATGTAACAGATATGATTGTGTGGAAAATGTGATTCTGTGGCTTGCAAGTGGGTGCTCGTCAGTGTGGATAGTAATAGTTGAGGTGAACGTTGGTTCGAAAAGGTCAGTGTGGAAGGATTTGTGATGTCAGCGGTGAAAATGAGGTACGTTGATCGTGGGAAAGCGTCAGCTTTTCCTTTGATTTCGATTGCGCAAAGCTGGAACCGGTCTACAAGTTATGATGATGATGATCGGATGCTTGTGAATTGTTGGTTGGAAAAATGAAAAGCCGGGTCAAGTCAGGTCAGCGCAACTGACCACTGGCCGAGCCGGGAAAAGCAAACTGAGGTGGCCATACTATTACTACTGCTGCTGCTGCTATTGCTGTTGCTACCACCACCGCCACAAGTAATAATAATCAGATTTTTCCATAGGTCAACTTCAGGCCAAGCCTGCTCTGAGCAGCTGGCCATCGGTCAGTGAGGTCAGCGCATTTATTGTCCAACGGCGCATCGCATCGTGGGCCAGCTAAGGTCAAGGGTTCAGTTCGGGCCACACGCCCGGCTTATGTGTATATTTGCAGTTTGCAGTTTGCTCGCTTGGTTGAAACTGAGTCGTTGGAGAAAGAAAAAAAAATATATATATATAAATTGTTGCCCCGTTTCCAAGATTGGAACATCTGTTGCAAAGCCACCAAAAGCCCCGGCTGTTGCGCTTCAACGCTTGTTGCTTTTTCTCCAAAAAGCCACCTCTCATCCGGAGCGTTTTCATCCTCGTTGACCACTGGTCATCCGAACGCATCTACTAGCCGACAATTGCAAACGTGAAAACTTCCATCTCTTCCCATCTGTCAACAACAATAAGACGTTGTCTCTCATCCTCGTCTTTTTCACCAACTAATTCTGAGGTAAGCAATTATATATTATTGTTCTTTGGTTTTTTTTTCTTGATTTTATTTTTTTTTGATAAATTTGGTTTTTTTATAAACATGGGAAAAGAGATTTTTCGAAAGATTCATTTTGGTGTGTGTGTGATAGAGAGGCAGAGAGAGATAGGGATAGATGTGATAAATAAGCTAATCACATTCAACAGGTTGTTATGTATTATTAACGCTAATCAAAAGATTGATTTAATCAAAACAACAACAACAACAGCATATTGCAAGAAGCTAAAAGATTGTGAATAGGGAAAACAGATTTTTATTTCTGCTGTTGAATAAATCGGATATACGTTTTATACACAACTGTGAATCTACTGTGAACAGTTTTATTTGAAGAAGAAGTGGATAGTTGTTTGAAAAAAATATTGATAATTATCATTTTTTTCAAAGAAATGAATTTTCGGTTCGCATAATGATTTTTATTATTTGCATCATTTTCTTCGATTGGTTATGAAGGAAAAAAAATCAAACGAAAGAATGAAGAAGAGAAGTGAGCTAGTTGATTTTAATTTCTTTCTTTTTTTTAATGTTCGACTTGTTGGCAGTTTTATTTCTTCCTCTTCTATTATTTTTTTTTCTTTGCTTAGTTGATGCTTGTAAAATATGATACTTTTTCGCGCTAAAAGGAAGTGAAATTAGGCTTCTTTCCCACAATCCGAATTGTTTCATTTGTTGCATAAGTGGCAGTGGAAAATTCAAATTTTGCATTTGCTCGGGGATGAATCGTTTTACAACTTTTGTGTCGTGTCGAAATCCCATTTGTCTTGTTCGTCTGGAGCGTTTTCGGCTTTTGGCAATTCCACAAAGCAACAGTTGCCTGGCCCAACACGACCCGACGTTGACCTCAGAGAATTTCCCTGCTGGCACCGATCCAACTCTTTTCGACGAGCTCAATAATTTCGACGATGAAAAAAGAAAAACTGACTGACTTTTTTTGTTTTTTTGGTGTTAAATTTTTTTTCGAACAAAAATTCAATCCTACTGTAGACATGACGAGTGTATTAATTTTTTGTTTTCGATGAAGTTTGTCCTTGTTTTACTTTTCTGTATGTAATCCGGTTTTTTTTCTTCAGTTGAGGGAAAGAAGTAGTGGAGAGAAAGAGAGAGAGAGAGAGAGAGAAAGAAAAAAAAACAATTTGTTTCATTTACAGATTTGTAATTTGAAAGTAGGTCAGTTTGTGTAAGAATGATGAAATGCAAATTGTTGGACCTTGTTTCAATGGTGATAATTTTCGATGGGTTTGAAAAGTAGTGTGAAAGCTGGATGCATGCAAAGAGCCAGACAGACAGACAGACGAAGCTAGTTAGCTTGATGTATATATTTGATGGCGAGTTTTCATTTTCATGCCTCAGGTCGTTTAATGTGTCGAAATTTTTTTTTATTGGGACGTTCACATCATTGCGTAATTGATGAATAAAAAAAAGAGCAAAGATAAGAAAGAAAGAAAGAGAATTATTCGAAAATGGGAAAATGCGAAACCAGTTGTGCTTAATAGAAGCAGAACAAGCAGAATTGAAAAGAGAAATTTGAAATTAATGTGTCACCAAGTGATGATGCTTTTGATAAATATGGTGAATAAAATGGAAAGTTGGGAAAATTTAAATTTAAAAAAAAAGAAAAGGTAAAAAAAAATCAACTTTCAAGAAATGAAGATTTTCGCCAATTTGAGCCGGCTGGTTTGATTGACAACAATTACGACACGACGGTGCAATTCGATTACGTACATGTAGAGCGTGCAGTGGACACGGTGGGTGAACTGTAGCGTGGAGGAAAAATGACAATTTGCCAGAAACACGACAAAAGCGTGTTTCGCCAACAGCCAGAGTGGTGATATTTGAGTTGAAAAAAAAATTTAAATTTTTTTCTCTTCTAATGACCAATCAGATGAATAAGAATTGAAGATGTGTGAAATTTGCATTGACAGTTAGTTTTACGGACAAAACAAAAAAGGAATCGATGTTCGTGACGTGATGAGGTGATTTTTCTTGTTCTTCTTCTTTCGTAGAGTTATTTTTAGTTTGTTGATAATTTTCTGGCGGCCTATTTTGTCAATCATTTGTGATTATTAATTTTGTCATATTACAAAAATATTACTACTTATTACTGGCCTGAGGGGGAAGGGGTAAAAAGTTTGAAGCTGTAAAGTTGTGTGTTGTTCAATTGTGTTCAATTATGCAAAGTTTTTGTTTCCCCCAACAGATGTGATAAATTTGCATTTTTTGTGAAAAGCTTTTGAAAATCTCAGGGTCGTGTCCGGTCATGGTTGGTTGAAATGAAAAAATCTGCCAACACTTTTACCGGCTCGATGCATGCATGCATTGGTCAAAGTGAAAAGCGGACCAAGGCCGCTAATTTTCTTTCTAGAAGGCGCTATGCGATCGACCGATCATCATTCTCTTCTTCTTCAAGAAAGCAAAAAATATTCACTTTGGCTTACTTTGTCGTTTATAATATGACACAATTATTATTATTATTATTACAATTTTCACGTTGATTCCGATTTTTCATAATTCAACCATCCATCCGTCCATCCATCCATTCATCTTCCAAAATGCTTGTGTGCACGTGGTGTGACAGATGAATTTTTCATTTCTCTTTCAAATTCTTAAAATATAATAATATCACATTGCCCAGAACAAAACGATCAACTTGAAATTAATCAAACGAACGCCTGTGTAAAATAGATAAAATCGATTCTTTGAACTGGTGATTCATTTCACTTCGGGCTATATTACGTTTTATATCTATCATGTATAATTTGTTCGTTGGAATATATGAATTGCGTGAATGGAATTGAAAGCTTTTTTTTCAACAACAACAACAATAGCAATTTTTTGTAAACTTTAAATATTTGTTTTATATTTTATTGCAAAATTTATTTCGTCGGTTGGTTGGTTAGGGTTTTTTTTTGAAAATTACAGTATGCCCTGGTTATGCAACGCCGGTCGCAGCTGTCGGTTTTATTATTCGTTCATTTTGGCCTTGTTGAATTTGACATTTCTGTTATAATTGCAAAATATGCTACATGCGCGCAACAGTGGCGCAAGGCAACAGAAATTTGGGTAAAAAATTTTCGCTTCTTCTTCTTCTTTTTTTATCTCTCAACACAAAACTGCGCACGCCCCAGGGTTAAGCTGTCGTCTCATCTTTTCCCTCTCGGAGGAAAGAAATAAAAAATCTGCCGTTGTTGCCAGAATTTTTGAAACTAGTCAAATTGATTTCCAACTTTTTTTTTATTCCCATTTACTGTCATCATCATCATCATCATCAGCAGCAGCAGCATCATTGTTTATTTTGGCAAAAAAACGAAACGAAATGAAACAAAAAAAAATGTTTTCCGCCTTCGGCATGTGTGATTGATGATGATCGATCAATTAATGCTTCTTTGTGTGTTAGTTTTTGTTTGCTTTGAGATGAAAAAAAAATTCAAAATTTGTCACAAAACGTAGTGATAGATGGATAGAAAATGATTGTTTTATGTAAATTTGTATATTTTGTCACTTGGGCAAGCGTGAGAGAGGGAGAGGGAGAGGGAGGGGGAGAGAATTTCACCAACAGAGAGAGGTAGAGAGGTTGGTTCGCATTACCAGTACCAAGCTCCATCGCCAGTATTGGGCAAGCAAGCAGGTAAGTAGAGGAGAGTTTGGCCGGTTGGGGCGGATGTGAATTAGGGTGCGCGACACAGTTGTGGGACCGGTTACAAGCAGGTCACCCAATTTTCAGGGCCAGACCGCACCGAGCGTGAAATCGCCGCCGCCGCCGCCGCCGCCGCTGTAGCCATAGCCGCTGACCGTTTGTCGTCGATGGCAGAAGTTCCAGCAGCCGATGGCGAAACATCCCCTGCTAATGATGCTGCTGGTGTTGTCGGTGGAAAGCTAGAAGAAAATCACAAGTCGGACACAAGTGGAAAAATAGGCGAAGAAGAAAAGCCGAACGATAAATTATCCAAAGGAAATTTCCTCCAATCCGATTCAACCAATACCAGCAACGGCACGTCAGCGAAAGTGACACCAGCAATTGCTATTGGTTTAACTTCAATTTCAGCGCCACTGCATCATCATCGTCAGTCCAATAGTACTAGTAGTAGCAGCAGCACCAACAACAACACCAACATGACCTCATGTCAAGATAATCTCATCTCTCCACATCCTCATGATTCAGGAAGTAACATTACATATTTAATAATCATATATATATATATATATACGTATTTTCTTATCATCATCCTTGTTGTTGTTGTTGTTGTATTTCAGTTGCTGCCGATTTGGATGATACAACTCAATCAGTTACACCGTTGAATTTAACTACGAAAAAAAGGCGTCGTATTGACAATTTGGATGGATTAAGAGCCGCATTTGCCAACAGATCACAACAAATCATGGAAAACAACGGTAAAATCAACCACGCCAATAATAATCATTTACCCCTTGCCAGGCTTCAACAACAGCAGCAACAGTTGTTGTTGAACGGTTCGAAATCGGCTTTCGAAGCCGTCTCTACAGCCGCCTTATTTTCCCAAGATGTGAATATGCCAAGCGCCCTTTCGGCAGCTCTGACCAGTACAACGGCATCACCCCTTTTGCTCAACCGTCTTCTGCCGTTTACCTTTTTGCCCAACGGTGGCAGCTTTACCAACAATGGCAACAATGGCCAAACTTTACCATCCCAATCTGCTGCTACTCTACACCCGCCGTTCAATATCCACGATCTCCTGCTCGGCGGATATTTCACTGCCATGCCCACCACTACAACCACTGGCAAACAGCAACGCCCATTCAAAGCCTACAATCCAATGGATCCAATGTCCGCATTGCAGGTAATTTAATTCAGTTCAATTCAATTTATTTTATCTTAATCAGTATAATAATTTTGTCGACCAATTTCAATAATTAACACATAACAAAAACTTTTCCACTACTACTACTACTACTACTACTAACTACCATTACTACTCCCTTTCTAAATCCGGAATTGGAAAATGGCTTCTCTACTCTCTATACTTTTACTTCTCAACTAGAGCGCGCAGCTTTTCAAAAGTCTAGTTGGTAAAATTGTACAACAACAACAACTACTATTACACGTGGTGCATGTGCATGCGCGTAAATTTTCTCTTTCTCTTTATTTTATTATTATTTTGTAACTTAATTAATTCATTTTCATATGCATGAATCTTTAATTCAATTGCCTAACAATAAGAAGTATTGTTTGTGACGAGGAAGTTGAATAGAGTATTTTTTTTCGAAAAAATCCTTTTTTTTTCTTCTTAATTTTTAATTATTTAATAATAATCTATTTATTTGTAATATAAATATGAAATAGTAGCTAAATTTGAATTTGTTTTCAGTTCGTTAGTTTGTTTCCATTTTTAATATTATTACATTTTTTCATTGTTGCTGAATTAACAATAGCTGCGTTGTGCAATCGCATGATTTCACATGACCATTGTTAGTATATTTATAATAATAGATGATCAGTTGTAGGTTTGGAAATTATTTTTATTTGTTGTGCAATAATTGTTTCCATATTAATTGATTAATTTAGCGTAGGTATTTAAAAAAAAACGAGTTTGAAAAAAGCAGTTTCCAAAGTTGTTGAATAGAGAGAAACAACGATTGTGGGATAATAATATAATTTCAGATAAATGGATTGAATTTCACGAACGTGAATGGCAATGGTGCAGCTCTGTTGGGTAATATGCCGGTTGGTAGTGTAAGCACTGCACAATTTTTGAGCGAGCATGTGCTCCATCCGTACAGGCAATACTTGCAGCAGCATCAGCAGCAGCTGAAAACTCTGCTCGGCGTGGGAACGGGTCGTGGCGCCTCGGGAGCCAGTCAACAAGCACCGGTCGTGCGAACCAAAAGCACAGAAGTCACCAGTACCCCAACTCCGACGCCGGAAGTGAACGGACGTTGCGCTTCACGTGCTTCATCTTTGCCGTTGCAGTTGGCCGGAGAGATCGCTTCTCTTTTGAATGCGGACAATCGTGGCAACAGCCATTCCACCAGCGGTGCCCCACTGCTGCCACCATCACCTCCAGAAGTTACCTCCACTTCACATCCGCATACTGATCTACAACAGCAGCATCCGAATTTACCGCATGCGAGTGATCAACAACAACAACAACAAGATAACAAATCACAACAACAGCAAAAAGCATCAAAGCAACAAAGACAACAAAAACGAGATAACACCAGTAACAACAAAGCAGGGCGTCCAGATCAGCAACAACAACAACAACCTGGTGGACGACCAGCATCATCTTCATCCACTGGTTCAAGCAATAATGGACGTTCGTCGAGTTCAGTTGCTGCGAATGATTCGACCAGTCCAGCAATATCCGACGAGCAACAACAACAACAACAACAGCAGCAGCAACACCAACAGCAACAGCAACAACAAGATTCGAATAATGCTGCTGCAACTGTTGGAACCATGCCAACATCCAGGACGGTACAGCTGAATGGCAATTGTAACAACAACAACAACAACACCAACACCAGCAGTGGTGGAGTGGGTCCAAAGCGCAAGGGTCGATTGCAAACGGAACCGCTGAAAGATGAAGCTTATTGGGAACGTCGTCGAAAGAACAACGAAGCCGCGAAAAGATCCCGAGATGCGCGCAGAGCTAAAGAGGACGAAATTGCCGTCAGGGCAGCACTGCTGGAACAGGAAAATATGCGTCTGCGGATTGAAGTTGCCGCTTTGAAAGCTGAAACGGAAAAGTTGCGTCAAATGCTGTTGACTGGCTAAAATTAGAAAACATCGGAAAGAATTTCCACTTCTTGTTTATGCAAATTTTCCCATTATGATGATAACAACTGCGATTTGAAGGTTCTTTTCTCTTTTATGTGTGTCTGTGTGTGTGCACTTTGAATTTAGTTGAGAAGCCATGTTGTTTATCTTGATCTTAATTATTCACTCTTTCTCTTTGCACAGTGATCCAATTTTATCCTTCACATATATATATATAGTTGCTTTTTCCATTTATGAATAATAATTATATATCTTTGAACTTTTTATCCAAACAATTATTATTGTTTAGTGTTGTTTTCAACTTCTCTATACATCCATACATATATGTAATAATATTCGTTTCTGTTCTGTTGTTAGCCATATATAGTCATTCTTTTACATAAGGATTTTATTTTTGAAGCGGGTTCACTGCTGCTGTTTCCAAAACGAATAAAACGAGTGTTTTTCTTTTCTACTTTTTGAATTTTATCGTTTCCTGATCTTTTTTATTGAATGTTGAAATAAATTTAAATTGAAAAGTAAAATCAACATATTCAAATATTTTTTCAAATGAGCAACACATAATAAAAAATACATGCAGAGAGAAAGAGAGAGCAGGTGCGGGTATGGAAGGCAAAAGCTAATCGACCGTTTGTGCAAGATCAGATTTTCAAAACGACCATCTGCAATGATGATCGGTCAGCAGAAGGCTCATTTCCTTGTTGCTCGTTAATTCGTCATCGGGGAGTGGAGCGAAAATCGATCAATATTGGCTTCAATTAAAAGCAATGAAAACGAAAATTATAATCCAATAAAAAGGACAATTTCAGCAAAAAAGCAACAGATAACGTGGACAGTATGTTTGTATAAAAATATCTCCACATTCAATCAATACAGCAGATAGATAGATGTGAATAAATATTTTTATTTTCTAACAAATTGAAACATGTAGGTTAAAAACACGTTGTTTGCATACTGTAGTGTATGAATGAGGAAGAAATGAAAAACTGTAAAAAAATGGGGAAACGGATTTCATCGGGGTTTTTATTTTCTTTGGTGAAGTTCAAAATTTTATTTTTTATGTTTTTTTTGTCATATTTGTTTGATATCACTTGCTAAAGGAAAAGCACCTGCTGCTGCTTGAACTGGATCCGCTTCACACAACGGCCACATGGTGCGGAAAAAGAAGCAACAAGCATGCGGAATTGAATATTCACCAACCATCGTAACGCATCCTGCTATCATAAAAACTGCAATCACTGGGGCTGCACCCGTTTTTGCAGTTGGTGTGCTAAAATTTAAAAAAAAACTTGCGAACCCAATAAATTAAAAAAAAAGCTTCCAATCTCATTATCGTATTTTATTTTATAAACGAGCGGAAAAATTACCCTTGGCAAGCTTAAAGAATCGTAAAAAATTTCAACAGATGAAGAAACAAATAAAAGAGCAAAATCATCCAAATGAAAAATTACTTCCAATACCAAAAGATACTGACTAGGAAATTATTCGTTACAAGCAAGATAATAAAATACAACGCAACATTTTTCATTTTTATATTCATTTATTTCAAAATTTTTTAATTTATACAACTCTAATGATTTAATTAAACTATGAAATGCGCATTTGTAAAGCTGTCTGTCATCTAAATATCACTCGGTGAACATGAAATCAAACAACTGCTTATTCATTATAGTGCTTTATTCATTTATTAATTATAGTGCTTTATTCATTTATTCATTATAGGACAATCGTAATGTTTCAGCAATTGTTCAATCTCCAGAAATTTCTTCAACTTTGCGAATCTTCTTCGGAACCGAACCGCTACATCCGGCATCTTCATCCTCTGCCGATATCTAAAAGAACCAAAAACTAAACCATCAAAGTATTCAACAATTAAAAGCTCATTAAATTTACCTGCTTCAAGGGTCGGCTTACCGGATTCCACAAAGCACTGCGCAACAATCGCTTGCATGCTTCTACATTCACTTTAGGCCGTTCGCCCCCCTCTTCCATTAATTTGATACTCTCGAAACGACCTTTGATGCGCAACTGAAAACCAATAAACATCATCTAACAGATAATTGAATATAAGCAATATCAATTACGAGATGATGTTTTAGCAATGAATTCGTCGGATCGATGCCCTTGCTCCTCATGAAAGCTAAAAAATAACAACTAAGAAAAAATTGAACAATGTCTTGGGATTTTTACATGCAAACAGTGAATTTATCATCCACTGCATTGTTAGCATTAATCGAATCTTCTCCAAAGGGTTAGCCTGAAACACACTTTGTGTGACAAAACGGAAAAAAGTAATGATTACCAACAGAATTACCGAATTCAAACGATCAGCAAAAGCAACTTTTTTAAGTTTCTTCACCATCTTTTTCACTTCTTTAATAGTGTTCACAATACTCAGGAGTTTTTCCAAACTTTCAACATTACACACTTCTGTTGACATCTTGATTCGAAACTTCCTGCAACTGATTATTATCTATTAAAAATACACCACACAAGCACAAAAGCCTTGCGTAGAATGCTTATGTTTCAACAGTTTGCATACTGTAAGAAAATTAGGAACAAATTTTTAATGATACATTTTTAATAAACAAAATTTCATGACAAATCAAATTTCATTCTACTGATGAATTCAATTGGAAAAACGCATCATTATTATTATTGACTATGCAAATAATATGAAAATATGAAAAACTACAACAATGTGCTTATCGTTTATTATAAAAGCTATTTTTTGTTCATAAATAAATTGAACATATATTAATTTTGAATTATTTTTGCGTCAACCTTTCATAGTTGTAATAAAAAAATTTAAACTTGAAGAGCACATTTTACTGTATAATCAGTATATGACTATACCGATAATGGCTGCTGTCTAATATAGTTCAGTCCTTACTGTACGTAAGAGTGGATTGAGTTGATTCATATTTGCAATTAGTTATTCATGAGTTCATTAGATGATGAAATAATTGAATGTGTTACTCCGGTAACTTCTGCAGATGACTGTAATTTGATCAAAGAAGAAGATTATTTGAATAATGACACTGAACAGAATATTATCAATAATGTGAAATTTGTGGAAAAATCTGCATTGGAAAATTCGACCGCAACCCAATCTGTGAAGTCCGACGGTGAGCTTCAGAAAGTGACTGAAAATGTAGAACCCACAGAAGACGAAGATGAAGATAGTTTTGGTGGTTTCGTAGCGGCAAGTTTCACTTCAGTTGGTCAAAATCACGTCGAATCGTCTGAAGCTGACAATTTCTCAGGATGTACAACATCACAAGTTGATGCAAATGAATGGGTTGACTTTTCAAGCGCTCCATTTCCTGCGCAACCGGTTCCTGTACAAGATTGTTGTTTGAATTTTGTAAGTGAAATTTTATTTTGAGCATTATAATTTTTGTTTCCACATTTTACATTTGCATTTTTGCCTGTTTATATTGAACTGTTGATTATGTCATCATTGAATTTTTGTCATTGGTTTGTTTCAACGTAAAATGACAGTCAACGCTTATTTATTTTCTTTTGACAGATGAGTAAATTTGCAATTTTGCACAGCTTCAGTGTGAACGTTTAAATCAAGTTTTTGCAATTTTGTACCAATTATTCGAAATT
The DNA here is from genome assembly GCF_000181795.1 of Trichinella spiralis. Taxonomy (NCBI): domain Eukaryota; kingdom Metazoa; phylum Nematoda; class Enoplea; order Trichinellida; family Trichinellidae; genus Trichinella; species Trichinella spiralis. The sequence continues at coordinate 6,109,997 of NW_003526941.1, forward strand.
TAATTTTTTTTTAATTCTTAAATTGACAGCACACAGATGAAGAGAACAGTAAATTTGGCTAGAATATTCTTCACTGTTTACGGTGACAGATTAATTAGTTAATTGTTGTGAACTGATTAATTGAACTTTTAATTGTAAAAGTGATGATTTTCTGTTGTTCATGAATCATTTTTATGGTGATGTATTTTCAAACTTTTGTGGCAAATTAAACCGGTTGTTGATTGACCAAACTTGGTTTGAAGATTGATTTTTATTTGAATTTATAATTTGTTTTTCTGTAAAAATTTATAATTTAAAGATATGTTGAACGTTCAATTTGTGTACAACAATTAATTTGAAGTACATAATAAATACATATTTGTTGGCTTTATTTTGATATTTATTTGTAGACGTCGTTGACAAAGCAAATGCAGTCGGTTTTATCATGCGCGTTTCCTTCAAATTTTGATAAGAGTGACAATGTTGATTCTAGTAGGAAGTTGTTCAGATTGGCCCAAGTACTGGATGACGACCTAAAAGAATACGACGAAAACAGTTCCCATTTTTGGTAATTTAACTTTTTCATCTTAATACGTGTCATTTCAGATATATACTTTTTTTTCTTTTTTTTAAGTATAACTTCCAGAAATTTGTGGCATTCACTTCGAACGATAGAGGATGCCAATGCGTTAAATTATCGTTGGGCAAATTCGCTTTTGTACAATGTTTACTTGTCTGCGTTAGGGATGAATGTAACGCTTGTATGTTTTTTTAAATGGTTTTGTTTTTAAAAGTGTTTTTTTTTCGAGATTTAAAGTAATGACGTATTTTATTGTAATTGATCAACCGTGATATGATGTGTTGTTTAGAGTTTAAATAGAGGTGAATCGTGCGGTTTGTTAAATATATTTTATATATGTAATATGCATAATGAAGAAGAAAATTAATAAAGCAACATTAAATTTAGGCTCAATCTGCAAAGTCGAATCTACCTTTGTTCGCAACTCAGCTAACATCGTCTTCGTTAATTCCGGAGAAGCTTACATCTTCTGCTGCTGCAAGTTCTTTGACCTTTTCTTGTCAGAACAAAGTACCGGTATCTGAGACAGTTGATTTTGCAAGTTCTTCGCAAAATGGCGTTGATCAAATCAGTCTGTCTTCTGGTATGATTAATTGAAAAGGAAAAAAATTGATTTTTTTTCATTTTTGGCATAATTTTTAAGCAGCACCGTTCAATATTACTGCGGTAGATTTGGACATATTTTTGCGCGACAAAGAACCCGACAAGGGCGGTAAGGCTCCTTGGGAAGAGGATTTGGAATTGCTCGGTTTGGGTGATGTGAATTTGAAGGGGTCAAGTGATATGCAAAAATCTGCTGGTCATTCAGATTTCAAATTTGGCAACGGCAACGCGACAGGCTTGTCGAGCATAATCGATTCAAACAGTGCATCTTCTGTTTCGACTGTTAAAGATGTGAAGAAGTGATCTTCGCTGAGTATTATATAATTAATAATCATCGTGTAACGATAGCATGGAAAGGATTTTTGACTATCAGAAGAAAATGATGCACTAGCCGGTGCAATTGTTGTAGCTGAGGACCAAATGTTGTTGTTGTTGTTGTTTGTTCACTTTTACTTCATACATTGTTATGTTCAATTTTGAACAAGTAGCTCTAATGTTGCATATCGATTTATCCCGGTATATTGACGAGAAATGCCACGTTTCATTAGTGATGGCGATTGATTAAAATGGATGAATTGCAAAAAAGAAGCATTTGCTTGAAATGAAATGCACTTCATGATAAAGTTGTTTATGGAAATACAAAAATTGGCTTTTATTATTGCTCAAAGTACCTGTTTATTGTACGGGTCAATTTTCATGCTGTTGTAAGTTTTACAAAATACTACGACTACTTGAAGTGATGATGTTTCTAATTGTTTTATCCGAGAAGAAAGTACTTTTATGAAGAAATCAGCATCAATTCAACGTTATTATTTATTTATACGTAGTATTTTTGTACAGTTCAATATTAAAGAGAAAAAATGAAGATATAAAGTTAGCATTAACTGCATTATGCATGACCAAGCGGTAAGCAGCGGAGCGATGAACGATGGTGGTTAATATTAAATATTATTGTTGAATAGTGCATATTATACGTATTTTCATATGTTTGTTTGTTTTAAGCGAATTTTTTCTTTAAAATCCTGAAAATTTGGCTCAACCAATCAACCATGCACCGAAAACGAATGCAACCACAGAGCTGCAGAACAGTGAAGGCGACTGGCGTGCTTGGATTGCCAAATTGCAGCCGTCGGTGCTGCAAGTTTGCACGCAACCGCTGAAATAATGCTCGTCGAGTATAAAATGACCGCAGTGACTCATGCGCACAATTTCGGTATCTGCCGTCAACGACCCGCTGTCCATTGCACACGTACGTACGACGACGGAAAAATTGCGATTCGCAGCTGCAACACAATTTTCATGTACGCAATCATCGCGAACAAAATGCTACTTGACAATAAGTAAGTGTTTACTGTATTATAGTCAGTGCAATTCAAAAATGTTCAGTTTAAGTTGATTAGTGAATTTTAATTCCAAACGTATACTTTTTTTTAACTCTAAAATATACGAACGGATAGATTTTGCGTAAATGTTTTTTCTCTCAAGAATACTCATTTTCATTGAAATGAGAAAATCATCATGTTCTGATTTTCAAAAAATTTTTATTGATTTTTAATTTTGAATACTAGCTTTTATTATGAAAGTGTATCATTGAGGGAAGATTATTTGTTTGCTTTTCTTGTTCTCTTGCTGCAACTTGAATGTCTTTATTTTAAAGCAAAACTAGCAGAAATTGTCTAGTTGTTTTCGCTTGTTATATACTTTTTCGAAAAGAATGAAAACAATGAACAGCAGTTGTCTTTTATCAGTAGAAAATTTATTGAAAGTTGCAAAAAAGAGAAAATTCTTGAAAAGTTATTTGTATCTTTTATCTACTTTGTCAGCATATTATTTTATAATAATATACTAGACGCTGGTGTTTTATTATTCTATTTAAGCTTATGGAGTTGAGTTTTTAAATTTATAATGCATCATAACCCCACCCTTTCAACATCCCAAACACACACACACACACACACACAAGTACAACTTACTAGAAACACCGGAAACTTTGATGCAGTGGTCAGCGGGAAAATATCCCCGGCGATCCTTTCTGTAAGCCATACAGTCAGGTTGTAAATAATTCACTCCTGGATAGTCTGTATTGAACGTGTCCTCGCAGTATGGATCCGATCGATTTATCGAACTGCACACGTAGCATGTTAAGCAGAGACCTTTGAAATGGAAAAAAAGGAAGAAATTAGTTTAAATTGGCATAGAGAAAACAGGAAAATTAACATTCCCCCTTTTGCACTGTGCTTATTATATTATGAAAAGAAAAGAAAATGAAAAGAGGAAATATTATTATTTCATTTTTTTCAATTGATAAACTTTTCATTGTCGCTGTTCACATATACGAGGGGTAGTGACGCGTTAGCATAGGACGATTCATTCTTTCATCTTCTATTTTATAAATTTTCCCATTCACGCTGAGATTTGTGAATTTAATATTTTGCTCGTCGTCGATGATTCACAGCTTTTATGCAATACTATTATTTCATCTATTTATGATTATTTTAATTTCAATCGGTTTTTTGTGTATTATTTGATGATTTTTCGGTGTTGTGGAATTGGAATTTGTGAAAGGGTAATTTTAGTAAAATAATGTACAAAATCGATCGACTTGGCCTCCATTTTGACAATTCACATCTATAATATAGTTGTGACCAGGATTGTCGGTTTTTAATCAGGGTGATTAAAAATTGCCGCTTTTCTCCAACCTTGTTGTAATCAATATCGATCAATTTCTTTTTTACTACTCGAATACAAACGATAGCATCAGGGATGTTCTACTTCTACTTTATCTTCTTCTTCATTTTTGTGAATAGAAAGCACAAGCTTTTCTGCTGCTGCTGCTAATTTTGCCGGAAAGAGATGTATCGATTTGCGCGGCACTTGATTCCAGAAAGCAATAGCTAACCGGGCTTGTGCATTGGTTTTGCTTTTTCTTTCGTGATGTCACTTTCACTTCCTCTTTTTATTTATTTATATTTTTTTATTGATTGACTTACTGACTCACTGATTGATATAAATTCCTTTTTAAGGTGTGTTCATGGGGTTTGATGTTTTTTTTCACATTCATTTTTGAATTTTTCTCTTCTCTTCTAAAATACACACAACAATCTCGACGGATTTTCAAATTCAAAAAAAACAACTACAACACACACATAATAAGATTAAATGGGGGAAATTTGAAATATTTTTCACCAATTAACCCAATTGTTATTGGTGAGCTGCGTTTCTCGAGTCTACATGCTTCTTTTTTGTGCATGCATAATTGATTCATTTGTCATTTCATGAGGCAGCAACATTTTTTTCACGTTGTTTGATAAAAGTGAATCTTTCGTCGAAGGAAATAATGAACTAAACTTTCGTTGAGAAAAAAAGTAAATTCAGTTTCAAATTTTGTATCAACTCTTTTACAACGTCAGTCGATTTTATTATTTATTATACAAGTGAAAAAAATGTGCTCATACGATGCTTCTTCTTCTTCTTCTTCTTCTCACATCAAGTGGTTCGTTTTCACGCTCAAATGAAAGTGAACTTGAGGCCAAATCGATTCGTGACATGGGATATAGCTTTGGATAATTTTATTTATTTATTTATTATTATTTATATTTCCAATGAATTCCAATGTTTGAAGCGAATGTTCATGCTTGCTTGATTGCTATTTCTGGCGGTGATTTCGTAAATGATCAACAACAAACAAATTAATAAAATATCGATTTTGCCATTTGAAAATTTCATAATAATAATAATAAGAATATATTTGTAAAATTGACATCTTGATAAATAATTTTTCCAATCAATATATAGAATGATGAAAATAATTTTCCCTCTTGTCTGATTTTCTCGGTCAAATGTTGTCGTTTATTATTTTATGAACAAGTTGAAAAAATTTCACTCGCATTTCGCAGCATAGTCGACACACGTATAGTAGAAGTATCCATTCACTATTGCTGGTGATGAGTGATATTTTTGTCAGTTTAAATTATCCTACTTGTGTACAGAATGTGTACATTCGCGCTCTTAGTTGGAAAAGGAAAATTGTTCAATCCGCCGGATCAAGTGTCCCATTGGAAGCGACACGTGACTTGAACATTTGAACGGTGCTAATTACAAACTTGCAAGGTTTGCATGCGGGCGGCTTTGATCGATCGATCGGAGCTTTGTTTATCTTGTTATAAGCTGGGAAACAAGTGCAAAAGAGGTCGAATGGATAATTGAAAAGAATAATTTTTGTAAATGCCACAGTTTGAAAATGAAAGAAGAAAAAAGTTTATATAAAAAGATTTGCAGTGAAGAAAAGGATTTTCTGCCGAGGTGCTTGTTGTTGTTGTTTTTTTTTGTCTGCATGATTTGAAATGATCCATCAAAAAGCAGAAAATATTGTACAGAAAGACAATTTCCATAACACACAAGCACAGTGAGTGGGATCAACAGCGGGGAAAATGATTATTATGTAAAAAATATTAATGTGAATTTACCTGCGGGTAAGAGAAGAAGCACGGCAGTGACGAGAACGACGCTCAACGAGCTTCTTTGTACAATCCATCCCATACTATTTTTTTGTCAACCTTGGCAATGGTCTTCTGAATCCCATAGCAGTGAACGATTGGAACTGCTGGCAGGGCGTGGACAAAGCAGAAATACAGAGAAAGAGACAGAGGTGTGTTGTGTTTTGATCTTCTTTGTTCGATTTCAAACCTAGCTGCTGTGTGGAAAGCTGAAGAAGCAGCAGCAATAAGCAGCAGCAGCAGCAGCAGCAGCAGCAATAAGCAGCAGCAGTAGCAGCAATGGCAACTGCAGCCAGCAGCAATAAGCAGCAGCAGTTGGTCAAAAGGCGGCAGTCAGATAGACTTTTACAACCTAAAGAACCGCCTATCTCTCTTTCTCTATTGGAGCATGAATACTTTTCAGCACAATCTATACTGAACGGACGAGACGATAACGAGGCAGACGAACAGACGATCGAATCTTATGCCAAGCTAGAATCATCATCATCACTATAATAATAATAATAATAATAATAATAATAATAATAATCATGATCATCGTTTGCAAGATGAACTTGTTGTCAGAATTACTAAAAGCGGCGGCAATCTGTTCGTTCGTTCGTTTATCGTTGAACAATGCAACGGTCTTTTGTCATCGATTGACCACCACAAAGCACAAGGTGCTGCTGAACAATGCGCTTGGTCACTACTGTCTTGACCAGTTGTCCAGAAGCTCAGCATCTCTACTGATGCTATTTATCAGAACATAGCTTGATTTAAGATTAACTCGCAAACAAACAATTTATAGCTAGATGATATTCTATTTTCCGGTTCAGTTAGCTGTGTACTTTTACTTAACGGCTGAGATCGGCTAATAAAATTATTTCCTCATCTCTTCCTTTCTCTTATCAATCATATTTCACTTTCATGTACTGGATGAGAAAATTATTTGACTTTTTTTCTCTTTTCACTTTAAACTATAATCAATTTTATTAGATGCTTTATCACTGAACGTAAACGAATTTAATGTGTTGTTTGTTGTTGTTGTTGTGTGGTCACGTTGTGATTTTTTTTTCTCAACCTTAACAAAGTTGCGCCGAATGTTGTTGCAGGATATCCAGTTTATTCAGAATTGCTTCTTCAGATGCTTTCACAGAAAATAAAACCAGAAAAAAAAGAGGCTATTCAAATCAGGGGAATTATATACTTCGAGTGAGTTGTTAGTTTTCGTTTTTGCGGTTATTTCTTCGATGTTAATGATGGGCTTGTTGAGGAAATAACGAACGAATTGCGGTTCTGTTGCTGCATTCTATCACTTTATTGTAATGGCTTGATGTGTGTTTTATTAATTAATTTTTTCTTTTCTCGTCAAATCGAAAGTCTGTTGTCAACTGTATTTTATTCTCCTTTATTCAACTCTGTCTTCAAAGTTTTCCAGTGGATATGTTTCGTTAAGCGCTTCATTGTTTCGTGTTAGCTTCTGTTCAAAATGCATAAAATTTTATTACAATTTATGAATAATCATTTCGAAAATTACATTGATTTTTCACTTCTTTTCATAAATATTGTAAATTGTTTCCTCCTGCGTTGTAGCACCAATCACTCGTACAGACAAAGAGGAGGACGTTTTGCGTGTGCAAACACAAACGCCAACGAACACATCTAGCTAACTTGTTTAATGCTTGAAAAGTTATTGAAAAAAAAAGAATTTTTTTTCATCAAAAAAATTTCACAAATTCACATTCATTTTCATCATGTTCGATATTTTTTATCGATTTTAGTCGAATGGTATTTGGTATTTAAATAAATTTTTTTGCAAATTTGAAAAGCAGGTTCTTTTGAAAAATTTATTCGATATTTCAAAGTATTTTGTTGTTTAATTTTTATGTTAATTATTTAAATGTATTTTAAATTAAGAATTTTTTTTAATTTACGGCTCAAACTTAAGATTTTGTTTAAAATTGTGGCATGTTTTAATTTATACAGAATGCCAGTACCGGATTTGGAATTTGCAAGTATTACATCTCTACTGTATTAAGATTCTGTTACAAAGTTGAGAATTAAATTTTGCATAGTTAACAGTTGCTTTGGTTTTTTTCTTATTAAATCATATTTTTTAATGTGATGATGAATTAGCAGCTTTTCAGTAGAACAAAGAATCCAAATTGATTGTTAACCAAAATGCGATAACAGAGCAGGTCTTCAGATAAGGAGCGTAGAATAAGATGAAATAGACGGTGGGATAAGATGAAAGGTTCTGAATATTGAGGTTTTAAAATCAAATATATTAGCAGCAGTTGATTCGACTGTTGTCAATAGCTGATGAATCAGAAGTGTATCAGTTTGTGAGATTGTTGTTTCTAAAGGCCCATCTGCGAAGCTGTGCGCATATTGTCATGTGTGTGTATGTATGTAATAAGTTGTTCAACTCATCAGAAGCCTAATCTTACATTTCAGTGTCGGTTTCAGTAAATTGTAATACCGTCATAATTGCATTTGCTAGCGGTCAAAGTGGATTAGTAATTGATGTACAGACAGTGTAAAGAAACGCATCGGTCCAGGATGATCGACTGATGCGACAAAATGCAGCAGTTTTTAACAATGACAACTACTTTGGTAAAATTAACTGCAAAAAATAATATGTAAAATTTTAAGGAATGTGATTTAATAATGATAATAATAATAATAAGGAGAGAACTGATTAAGTAAGAAATATTGCAAATAGAGATTGGTATACAAAACTAATATAAAAGTAATTAATAATAATAAAAGAATACGAATGGTGATTTTTTAAATGTCATTTGATGATGATTAACAAAGGGAAACATTTTCAAAGGAGCAAAATGTATATATTTATATATTTTGATTAAAATTCAGTACAAAATGCAACCATTCACGAGCTTGTCATTGTTAAATGGCCAAGTCCCAAATGATTGGAAACATACCGCGTAATCGAGTGAATCTATCACGGTGAAAATTGATTCTGCTTCACAATTGTAATGCGCTTTTGCGCCATCCATTTTGACTGTTAATTGACGACGAAAATGAAACTTTGCAACGTCAGATTTCAATTTGACGCCTGTGCGCCAAATAAGCCTTTTCAATACAATAATCAAATTTTTCACTTTCTTACTGTTTATAAATACCGATATTTTGTACATAAATTTGCATATTAGGGAATTATTGATACAAGTAATTGTTGTGCTGTTGAATTTTGATTTGCTTTTTCTTTTTGTTTTAGACAAACGAAAAAAAAGATAATCAAAATTCAAACAGATCAACCTTACAAGTAACAGTGATCACAACGACGACAGTGCATTGGATATTTCTAGCTTTCACAATGTTAGGCGCGTGCAGTTGGAAAATTTCCTCATCGAATGATGAAGAATTAATTTATTTTCAAGAAATTGATAAATGACGGTTACTTGCTTGAATTGCATTCAACGAAAATGTCTACAACAAATCCCAACAAGCTATATTATAAAGTTTGTCTTTTTGTCTCAGGGATTTTTTTGCTTTGCATAAACTCTGGCATGAAAATGTCGTTTGAAAAGTTGGCGTGGGATTGGCATTTTTATTTGCAGTGCTGTCAATCTATCCTTATCCTGTCTGTAAATGACCACCGCTGATGACATGGTACTTGGATCAAAAGTGGTGGAGAAGTTTTGATCTGATTGACGTAACACCAATCGTGTCGACAATGACGACAAAGCGAGCAGAAATCACGCGTAGCTCACTGTGAAATTCGACTTCAAAAATAACCCACATTCAAGGTGAAATCGATGAATTGAATATGTTGCAAAATTTGCATGCATATTTATGATAATTCATTGATGAAACGTAAGTGAAACTGCTTCATTTGCGCATGTGATCTTATTAAATTTTAAACAGTTGACAGATCAACAGCGTGATTTGAAAAAGTAATCATGAATGTTGTTTTTTTTATTTGTTAATAATTTTTTTAAATGAAATTATTCAATTTAGGAAAAATAAGTGAAATTCAGAAAGAAGAAGAAGAAGAAAAAAAATACAAACTTCAATTTTAACAATTATTTGTAAATGGTTTGTATAAACTGGTTATATAAATATTTAAGTCGATTTTCTAATTTATGTAAAAGTAATTGGCTTGGCTCCCCTCTGGTAATTTACTTGATTAAATCAAATTGTTACAGTACTTTTAGGTGTTCACAAACACTTCTTGCTGGCGGCTACCGATGAAGCTGGCAATGAAAAGATTGCACCTGGCCAAAATGGGCTTTCGTTCGTTGATATGGATTTTGCTAGCTTTTTCATAGGCAATTTCCATCACCTTGTTTCACCTTCCGGCATTGGGCAGTTCTTTCGACAAAGTTGTTAAAGATTTTATAATTTATCTTGGGAAATGAAGAAATAAAAAAAGATTTAAATTTGAAAAAATTGTACATTTATATCATGTGCAAACAATTTATTGAAAATTAATCGAGCCAGATGAATTCAAGCAACTTGACGTAGGTGGTTTGATTTATTGGCATTGAAAATTTGCATAGAAAATGTTAAATGTGAAGAAAGCGGGCGACAATTTTTCGAACCCTTTTTCTTTTAATTTATAATACAGATCAAATTTGCCTATTTTCAATATTCACACGAACAATACAAAAGTTATTATTTAAATAATAATTGAAAATTTACGTTGTACAATGATAATAATAGTAATACTGTTAAGTTGGGCGCACGGGCGTGCTTTCATCAAAACAAGTTTCAATTCATTTATTTAACATTAATTAATTAATTAATTTTGCAATTGTATATTTTCTTTTCAAATCAACTTATTAGAGCTGTTGTGAAATTTCAAATATGATTTCTTTGCTAGAGAAAGAAAATTTCCCATTTCAACTTCCGTTCAATCTTTTTGCGCATTGCTGAAGAAGCAGAGGACAGGTTTATGCAAATTTTTTACAAATCAATTTTCGCACCTTTCAGTTAACTGAGACAGTTTCAGTTTGGATCAGTGGCCGATTGGTGATGGCACTGAGTAAAGCAACAGAGAAGATGGAAGAAGCATCAGTTGGCATTTAACAAAATTATGGGACGGCAGTTCACTGAAATGATTTGAAAAATGTTTTGGTAAGTGGACATATTGTATATTTTTAATAATTAATAAATTGAAAAATTGAAATCAACATTAATTCTATTTGAATATTTTTCTTCCTTTTTCACGTTGTTGTTTGTACAATTGTTGTGGCATTTTTTCACTTTGTCGATAGCAGAGAAAAAAGCAATCAGAGAAGATGAATGAGATGGAAATTGTAAATAGCAGGAAATTTGCAAGCTTGGAAATCCCATTTTCAATATTTATTTGAAACAATTAATGGTCGTCAGCGGGGGGTGGGGTAAAAGGAGGTGGAGGGGGAGGGGGAGGAGGAGCTGAAGGAAGGACAGTGGATGGATGGATGGATGGATGGGTGTGGAGTGCGGTGCGGTGAAGATTGATCACAGAAGCTACAACAACGATCGTATTACATTGGCGGTCGATCCGAGAACGCGTCCCAAGAACGGATTAGTCAAATCAGGGGGGAGCGTTGACAAGATGATTGACGGGCACCGCTTTTGGCTAGGCTGACCAAGCAAGAGCCGCTCGGTTTGGGGTAAATGAAAGCGCGTTGACACGTTGTTGTGTTGAATCAAGTGGCCGGTCGGTCAGACCGCTTTCACAAGCAAATGCAATTAGCTGTCGAAATTAGCGCTAGCCGCCAAGATGTGCCGTCAAGAGGCATTTCGTGATTAAATGCCGCGCGCTTCCAACACCAACACCTTGCTCAAGCTGAAATTTTATTATCCGTATGAAAATAATGATTACGGCCGTCTCTGATTACAGTATGCATTTTAAGACCGGCCAACCAATCGATCACATTGAACAAGAAGAGATTTTTTCTTTACCACCAGCAAGCAAGCAACAAGAGCGATGTTGCCGGTCGACGAACGAACGCACCGACGGACAGCAGCTAATTAGCATTCACTATTCGCGTGTGTATTCGAATTTCATTTGCAAATTTCAGCCAACCAACCCACCAATCAACCAACAGTCGAAAAAGTACTGCTTGAAAATATTGAAATATAATGCAGTTGTTTATTATAAATTCAGAAAAAAAACAAATGAAACTGTTGGTGGTCATTTGAATTAGCTTGAAAATAGCTTGATTAGACAACAGCAGCGAAGAGTTAGTCTTCCGGATTCAAGGAACAATTCAATGATCCTCTTTACCAAACAAGTGGATGTTCAAATTGATTTTTAATATTATTTATTTGTAAAGTGATCGCTTGAATAGTGCCATTTTACGTGTAAAAAGTGTTTGTGTTTCTTTCAATGTGAACAGCAGTTGGAAATAAATTGAACTCATTTCGATTTGTTGAATATGAAAAAGATAAAAAAAAATTTTCTTGAATCCAATAATAAAAAATATTATGAATTCTTGCCGAAAGGAAGCAATGAAAATGACCGTTAAACATTAATGTCGACTTCTGTTATATTATCCCAAAGGCAGGTACGTCTTGCCCGAAACTATATTGATTTGGAAAATTCCAAATTTTCCACCTTTTCCGATATCACTTTTCAACGGGATATCTTGAGTAAAGTCGAGTAAAGCTTTCAGAAGTTGGTGAAAGTATTTGAAAGCTAATATCGGTGTATGTGTATGAGAAGAGGAAAGAATTATTATGCTCTGGTGTAAATCAGAGTGTGAAGAACACGACCAACGTGGCACGGTAATATTGTCATCGACAATCGGCAGAAGATCACGGTAGAATGTGCACCGACGTCAATTGATTCCCCTTGGGCATTTGACCGTCCATAATTTGCTTTTAACCAAAAAATTCTTTCCGTGCTCGTTGTCTCCGTTGAATTCACAGTACATGCGCATACAGAGAATTTGTTGTACCAGCTCGAGTTGTGCTGTTGTTGTTAATCGTCGGTGGCATATGTTGAAGTGTTGTTGGAAAATTTTAAACCACTTCCACTTTGTCACGTTGCACACTAATCCTCTGAGACTTGTAAACGTAAAACAGAACTTCACTAATCAAGAGATGAGTGTAAGTTTTAAATCATTCACATTCATTTTATCATCCTGATCACAACGGTCAACACATTGAGAAATTGAACAAAACAATTTGCATATGATAATTCTAAACACTATGTGTTTGTTCAGTGGGCTTGGTTGTTGTACTGTGTTTGGATGCATCAGCGAAACAATTAAACTTTTATTTAACAAAAAAAGAGATACCTCTTTGAAAAATGAATTTCATCAAAATTTGATTGCAGCAAGTACTTTTGAGTTTTTTATTTTGAAACATTAAACAATATATATTCAGTAAAAAAATATCCTTCACCTATACTATAGATACATATATGGAAACAGTGAAATTATTTGAGAATTGTTTAAAAGCTTGACAGGAAAGCATCATCAATTGAATTTACGATTCATAATGAAGCAATCATCCTGAACTAATAGTTCAATACGAAACAATAGATTATGGCAATAAGCTTTAAAAGAAGATATTCAAGCAGCAAAGCGTGAAAAATCTTTTCCGAGTAGAAATTATTTTATTGGTGTTTGCAATAAATTTGACATTCAACCAACTGTTTTTGCCAAGACGAAATAATTCGCAGGCAACTAACTGATTTTCAGCATCTTGTCAAAAATTCTGTGCTTCAACTATTCTGCTTTATTTATGGTGTTCAACTGTCAACATTTTAAACTTTTTTCACACAACATTTTCTTTTTTATTCAACTTGTTGCACCATACAAATTGTTGTTGTTGTTGCTGTTCATGATTGTGTAGCATTGCAATTTTGCTAAAGTAAGCACATTCAAACATTCAATTTATTTCATCTAAACTGCTCATTATTAATTGCACAACTTAACGGCTGAAAGGTTAGACTTTTATCAGGCAAAATAGAAGTGGTTCAAATTTTTAATAACGGCAATAATTTTAAAACAAATATAAACTATCAGAAAACGCAAATTAACATATTTTATTTATTGGCAAGTGTTTTGAAAAGGTCATTCATTCATTCAAGTTCTACACACTTTGGGAATTCATTTTCATTTATTCACAATTTATGACTGTCTTCGGCGTTTTGATTGTACTGCTTGAAGAGTATTTTCATTTCATCTGTATTTTTAAATTCAAATTGACATTTAATTATACTGCTCTGACATGCAGCAGAACTTCTTATTATCATTTTTAGGCAACTGAACTTTTCCATGTTGTTTAAGTTGATCATACGCAGCCGATTTGCTTTTTCTTTTATTAAAAATGATATTGATAAAATGAAAATTATATCGAAAGAAATATTCAATAAAGCAAAATCCTAAGCAAAGCATGGAACAACAAAATTCGAAAAACATTTCAATGAATAACCATTATTTAATAATATACCAATTTATGAATATGAATTTTTTTTATAGAGATGACCTGTATTTTTTCTTTCTTAATTGAAAATTACTGGAAATCTGTCTACTATATGTCTACTTTTGAGCTATGCTGCAAGTATGCAGTCGGTGGAGACGTTTTGGTTGGGTAAGAATGATATCTGTTCCAATTTAAATTAAAAACCATTTAATCTTATCTTAGCTTATCAATTGCATGCAATCACTGTCGACCCTTCTTTTTCTAGTCACAGTAGTGAAACCAAAAGATCTAAACAAGTATCGCCTGAACAGTTTTACATGATAATGAGGTTTAAATTAATAATAATAAACTGGACCAAATAAATGGACAAAAATCACTTCTCTGTGTCATTATCATTTCAAGAAATCATTATCAAATGGAACATGTCTTCTGCAGTGGTTATAGAGTACCTGTTTTAGACCAGATCGCAAATGGTCAGTAAATTCATCACATTTATTATGATGAATAGTGTTTATTATGAAAAAAAATTATGCTACGTTACGTTATGCAGACATTAATCTGCATTCTGGTGTAATTGACAAAGGTTTTTCAATAACAGAAACCGCATGTTACGAATGTACGTACAACTATGGTCAGTTAGTGAATTATTCATTAAGGCAGTTATCATCATGGTTTGCAGTTTTCAAATTTTTTGACAGTTGTAGCGTTGGAAAATGAAATTTTTACGCAAATGAACAACTATGCAAATGTTTCATGTTCACGGCAAACATTTATACAAGATTGCGTTCTACATTCGAACGTTTAATTGAAATATGATCCCATTAAGCATAATTTTGAATAATTTCGAGTGCTTGAAGAAATGAGATTGCATGACGTTGAAAGTTAAATCTACATACAGCACTGTTTAGTGGCGAAAAGGGCAAACCAGAACAAACAAACAAGTCAATTTAATTAGCCCTTAACATAATCTGATGAAAGAGTGACTTGAATTTAAAAAAAAGATTTCAGAAATCGAAAACAAAAGAAACAATGAAAATCAAAAATTTCCTGGTGTGTTTTGTAACCAGAGTCGACGAGAGGGCCTTGATCGAATCTTTTCCTAGCTCAGCTGCAATCACGCCGGTGTCGATCTAACCAGATATAATGGTCCAGATGCGTCTGGTCTCACAGATATCACGCACCGACGTTCATTGGCCGACACCATCGTCGGTCCCGCCCACCACGACAACGCTGATTGGCAGCGCCCGGCCAAATCCATGCCCGTCACGATTAAGCGTCTAGAAAGTTTTCTAGCTGACAGCAGAGCAGTATCAAACAAACGAACGGTTCCGCTCGTCTAGCTTGTAATAATAGCGGTAATTGCACAGAGAAGCATGAACAAAAATAACAAAGCAACAAGCTACCGCATAAGCGCTTTACTAGAGCAAGATGGCAATGGTTCGGGTGGATCCACTGTTCAACGAAATGGGCACTCGTCTTTGCATGTTCTATCCAACGGTGACAACAAGCAGCATTCAGTTTGGCCAACGTCCACTTTGCCTACCACGCTCAGCCCGCTCGGATCGCTCTGGAATGCCTGGCAGTTTCAAAGTCATCTAATCAATCTCATCACTTATCAACGTCTGTCGTGGTATTTGCAGCATTACAGTCAGCAACAGCAACACACACAACAACAACAGCAGCAGCAACAACAACAACAACAGCAACAACAACAGTTTATTATAACAAAAGAACATCCAACAGTAACATCCACAGCAGAAATGACAATGGGATCAACACTGTCTGCGTCAAACCAGAGTTCACTTAGTGCTTTGCTGTATCCCGAAAGTTGGGCTAGTTCATCTGGTGATCTTTTTTCCTGTGTACGCTGCCAAAAGTGGTTCAACACTTCTCATGGTCTTGAGGTAAGTATCCAGATTAGCTTTTCAACTTTCAGCAGCAGCAACGACAGCAACAACAAAAATGAACTGAATTTACTACTATCTATCTCAGGTGCACGTGAGAAGAGCTCACGCAGGTCGGAAGCCGTTTGCTTGTGAAAAATGCAACAAGACATTTGGCCACGAAATTAGTCTCACGCAACATCGCAGTACGCATGCAAATGAAAAAGCGTTCGAATGTTCCCAATGTGGCAAAGTTTTCAAACGATCATCCACTTTGAGCACTCATCTGATGATCCACACCGACACCAGACCCTACGCCTGCCCCTATTGCGACAAACGATTCCACCAAAAGTCTGACATGAAAAAGCACACCTACATCCACACGGGTAATGATTCATTTTGTTCGTACTGTAATGGTGAGCTTCTTCCTCTTCGAATGAGCTTTTCTGTCGTTTTCTTTTCATCTCATTTCTAATCATCCGTGTTCTCGATTTTCCTCACAGACTTGTGACTATTCTCAGCTTATAAATTTACTAGCTCAATCACGGTAGGTGACCACGAATCGCCGGCACTTTCCGAAATGAATCTGCGCGCGCTTGTCTTGTCATTCCGGCCGGCGCTCTGTGATTATTCATTAATGGTAGTGCAATCACGTTGTCGGTTGACGTTAACGCGTCAACGACCATGCGCATTTGCTTGCCATCTATTTGCACGCAAAAGCAGATTTTACCTACGTCCAGAGCAGCTTTTTGTTCGTCGTTGCACTTGTTCCCAGAAGTGCCGATATCACTAATTGGACGTGGACATTGGTCAGCATGACACTTCCAATCTGTGTTTCTTCCAACACGGATGCTGACAATTAAAAATTAATATTAATATGCAAAAGATATGCATGTTCACAAGCAATGTCAGGCAGTGTCGATCCAGTTGACCAACCATCTGCGTTGGGAATGTTGGGGGGGGGGGTTATTTGCCAGAAAGCTTTCCACAGCTCATCGGCTCATCTGCGGACAAAACTTTACAAAGAAACGCTTTCACTTTCACTTTTAAAACAATCGAAATTTTCAAAAACGTTTTTAATTTCATAATTTCACCATACATTCAATTCAATTGAATTCAATTCATTTCAATTCAAATCAAATTAATCGAAAATATCAAGCACTTTGACATTTGGGAAAACTGATTCCAAAAATGAAAAAAAAAACGATCATCCATCTATCCACTGTTTCCTTTCGGTGCTTTCAACTGGTAGCTTCGCAGCTTGTTCACAAGAAAAATTTTACACATTTTCAGCAAGTGTTTCTCAATTGAAGAAGAATAATTTTTTACGGTGGGAAAGTTCGTTTGCCATCTGTTGTTGCAAGTTACAATTCACATTTATTTTCTTTGTTCACGCAATAGCAAGCAGTATGAAATGATTTTTCAAACTCTTTGACAGCTCACTATTTTTTTTTCCAAAAATTTGCTTTGCTTCAACACTTCATTTTTCCAAGCGAAGATGTAGAAATAGCGGGGGGAATTCTTTTTTTTTTTTGAAAAATATAATTGAAAGCAATTGATTGAACAGCACATAATCTATTTCAGACAAACAACAATTTAAAAGTAAATATATGAAAAATTAGCTTTTCCCACAGGTCAGAACCTACAGGTAGTTGTTTGTAACTTCTTTTGATCAGTGATTCATCAAATTGAAACGATCAAGCGAGTGATTTATTATTATTTAAAAAAATAATAATAAGTATTTTTCATTTTTTGTTTTTCTTTTCTTGATTGATATTAATTTTCATTTTTTTTCCATATCATTAGCTGTAGACAAAAGTTGAAAGAGAATTGCATAAAAAGAGTGCAATTTATTTAATTTGACGAAGGCCATTTTTGAAATTAGACTGCAACCTGCTCAAAATGCAATTCTTCATGAATATGAATTTGTAAAAGTAACCATTTGATTGAGCTACTGTGATAATGTTATGAACACGTAAAGGCCTTGTTCTACATAGCATTCAACAAGCACTTTCAAAAGCCGTGCACTTGTGTTTCACGCATTCTTTAATGTGCATAAATTGCAATTGTGATGATTATGATAACTGTTGACGCGATTGATCATTGTTGCACACGGACTTCTTCATCATCATCATCATCCAATAATATTAGCATCGGTCAGTAGAAAACACAAGCCAACATGGAGAATAGCTAATTCAGCGAGCCATGAACTCAACGCAGTGGATCTTCCATTTCACAATTGTGATTATTGCAGTACAACGGATTCAAAACTCACGCAAATCTTGCCGCCAGGGGATTTCAGCTCCACTGGCATTGATAGGCTAAATCAATGGATAGTTTGAAAAATCAAAGTCGAAACAGTGCTCCTCTTTCAACGCGTTAATAGTAATAGTAATAGTAGCAGTTGTAGTTGTGTAGTAGCCGCAGCAGCCCTAGTCAATCGACAAAAACACTGGCCGCCTTTTCACTTAACTAACAGCAGATTGTTCAAATTTTCTCCTGTCAAAGATTTATGTCATATCAAATATTTCAACTAATTGACAGACAGTCTGTGTCTATCTTGCATGCAGACAGCAAAATTAAATATAGAAATACTGATAGCTATTTTTTTTTTCGTTGCTTGTTTATTTCTGAAAATGCTTGTTTGTGCATTTTCAGAAATGCAAATTCAACATTATTCCAATATTGCGCAAGTGCTTTTCTTTTTTTTATTTTTGTTAAATGATTTTGCTTATTAAAAATACAATTTTAAAACAATGCAAACAAATAAATGTATAAATGACACTGTGCAAATAGATCGTTTGTTTATTGCTTTTAAAAAGCGATAATCAATCGACAGATGTGAGTGATGTTGAGCAATGTTTTAATAATGATGATGAGGCAAAAATGCAAATCAATCTATTGCAGCAGCAATTTCAAATAACCGTTGAATGATGTTTTGCTTATTAGCTTTTTCTCTTCGTTTGTTGTCCATGTTTGCATATTCACTCATAGATATGATAATAATAATAATCAAAAGTTATCAACTTTAACAGAACAATATGTAATATTTATTTGACAATTTTGCACAATTAAAGTGGATATGTTTTGTTTTTTTTTCTCAACGGAAACTGCATTTTGTAACCAAAAAATTATTCCATTTAGGAGAAAAACCGCACAAGTGTAAAATTTGCGGTAAAGCGTTCAGCCAGTCGTCCAACTTGATCACGCACACTCGCAAGCACACGGGCCTGAAGCCATTCGTCTGCGGACTTTGTGGCCGTGCCTTTCAACGCAAAGTCGACTTCAGACGTCACGAAGATAGCCATCACCAAAGCCTCACCAGTTCGGATGCAGCCCAACAGCAACAACAACCGAGCAGACAAGCCGGCGCCGGGAACAAATTTTCCATGTTCAATTTCGGTTCCACCTACGTGACCAGCACCGTTTCGCCTACGCTGACCAACCATCCCAACCAGCAGTTTCATTTCAACACCAAACAGCAGCACCAAGCGAGCTGATCAGCAGCTAGCTAGCTTGAAGTTGAAATTTTCATGTCCAGATGCAGCACTAGCAACAGCAACAACAACAGCAATAGCAGCAGCAGCAGTAGCGGCGGCGTTGTTTTGGCAAAGCGAAACTTTTCCGGTCCAATGATGTAGAGGTGTACAAAAACGAGTTTATGCTTTTTCTTCTCGAAGCAACCGGATATCCGGCTGAAATTGGCTTTTTGCTTCAACACCTAGAACCTAGTCGTACTGAGTGGACGGACAGACGGACCTTCATCATTCAAGCTGTTGAATTGAGAATCAATTTCAAAATGACAAAACGGAAACGTGCATGAAATTTATAACAGAACATATCTTCCTTCGACTGCTTTCTCACCAGTGCGGTTTATTTTTAATTAAATACGCCGATTATTAATCATGCTTTGTGATTTGACATCTAACGTCCGGTCTGGCATCGTGTGCTCCTACTCTCTTTCTCTTTCTCATACATCAGTGTGGCAAAACTGGGCAATCGTCTATAAAAACCAACACGTCAGCTGAGCTTGACAAAACCAACATGCCCAGTCGGATAACAAGTCTACTGATCTGTCTGTCCACTTGACAATAAACAAATATATATCATCATCCATCATCCTTCTTCACTCACCGTTTATTTCTACATTTCAGCCATTCTTCACACACACACAACACACATATCTGTCCATCTATCTGTCTGTCTGTTTATACTTCAAACTTTTAGCTTTGAAAAAATTACGTTTGATATAAAATATTTGTTTGATTGTTTATTATTTAAAAATTGCTTGCAAAATTGTTTGCTCGCCATTTCTTTTTGAAAGCAGCAACAGTCAGCTATGAGTCATGTGAAAAAACAAAGCACACACTCTTGATGACTCACAACTTGGAAAAAAGCTTTGGTGTTGTTGTTTTGGTGAAAGCTTCTGCATTTGACATGTTAATTTGCACATCACTCATTTGCAAAAATATTTTCTCTCATTAATATATATAATCCGTCGTTCAATTTGTACTAGATGAAGCAGCAAATTGCTGGAGGAAGAATTTTTCAATTAGGTATGTATGGCTTGTCAAAAATCAACCCCACTAATGCTGATTTGCTAATTTCCATTCAATTATTAGCATTCTCTCATGGCACGATACCGATAAAATGCAAATTAAAAATTGTTCAATGCAAATTTTAACCGATGCTCACACAAATGGTGAAATGAAATGTTTGAAATGCTCACACAGTAGAATTACAAATTTGTTGCCGGTTACTTGCTTATACAATGGATAGTTTGTGAAGGAAAAAAATTAATCGGTTCTCTTGTAAACATACGGTGAGTGAATTCTTCTTCTCAAGTGTCAGGTATATAATGATTTCTTAAAATTACAAGGGACATTTTTATTTGCATTGGCATCAGGTATGAATTATCCTTGCATTAATTTAACCTTTGTGTAAATATGATTACGAACTGCAAACGATGAACACCAAGATCGCAAGCATGTTCAGAAAGTTATTAGGCGTTGCTCGCCGCTGTACAACATCAGTTTTTCAAAATATTATTTCCGCTTTTGCTTTTCTATTTAAGCAAAATACAATCAAGTGGACATAATGTCAAGCATAATAATCGCTGCTTGCCATCGGTGTTTATCTTGCTTCAAAGTATTAGTATTCATTGCATCTTCGTCACATTATGATACAGCTTAAGCAGTATTAACTCCGTTTGCTTATTTTTCCATTGTCTAAAGTTGCACTGGTTTCACATTTGTTACACAGAAAGATTTGAAATGTAAATTTTCTTTCTTTTACAGAATTAGATTTTACTAAAACTGCGCAATTCTGAAACAACCATTTCTCGCATTGTATGCATGCAAATTTACGCACATTAACGTTTGTTGCTCGATGCAAAGGTGGATGGAGTGTAAAATGGTGACATGGATTTGGTGTAAAAATGTAAAATTGATAAATAATAAGCCTTTGAAAATAATAAATAAAAAGTGAGCAAATTTTCTTGATCGGATTCGATTTTCGTTCGAAAACAATGGAAGAAGAAAAGGAAGCAGCAACGCACGTGAGATTCAAATGATACAATGTGAGAGAATTGGAAAATCTTTCCAGCTTGGAGCGAGCATATTTGTATCATTTTATTTATTAGTAGGTTAATGTTGAACTGACAGCCTGTATTAAATTTTTGCTCGTTTTAATTTGTAAAAATTGAATATATCGTTCAAAATGAAAAATGTACAAAATCAGCTTTTCCTTCAAATGTACAATTGACGGTGACGTAGTCGCAATGTCTAGACTCCAATCAGTGCACAGGCACAGCCTGGGGCTGCGGCAATTCATAAACAGCCCAGACTGAAAAACATACAGAGGTCAGTTGAACTGGCTTCGCAGGTTTTGGTCAGCTAAATTTAGACACCTCTAAAACTTTCCCAGATCTACAGGAAGATAGAGCTTGACATTTCCATTAATCAGTGACCGTCTTGCTCATTTTACTCCAAATGCAAAGTGATATTCCAAACGAAAAGAAGATTTAAAAGGAAAACGCAGAAAAATGCAAAATGGAATTTAAAAAAAAAATCTTTTGCCTCCCAAGTTGTTGGTGCATCTCAGCTAACCGCTTTTGTGTATGTGTATCTTTTTCTCTTGAAGAAAGCAGCAGCTGCTCCATGTCAACTGGACATCATGCATACACACGAAGGTGAAAGCAACAACTTATGATAATCGTATAGCCTCAGAACACGACAACTGCTGGTTGCATCTTCAAGGGTCTTTTCAATTCTTGTGAAGCACGAACAACTGGGCTTGCGTGGCTCAAATTGTCTTACTCCAATCCTCACCAAATCACTAATTTTCCACTGCTAACGTGATCAAACAGATAGATGGATGATTTGCAAGACAACAAACAACAAGTCCCACTCTAAGCTGGCGTCGCGTTCAATTAAGAGCAGGGATTTTTTATTTACACCATTTATAAATAAAAATATTCTTCACCTTATTGAAAAGTCGAAAAGATTATCAACTGATCACTGTTGAAGTGTCTGTCCATCTTATCTGTTTGTATAGAGCAAAACATTATCGACATAATATTGCTATGCTAACTGAATAAATTAAGAAATTTGCATGCTATTGTTAATAATGTCAAATTTTAATCGAAACATCAATGCTAGTATCAGTGGAAAAGTAGCGAGCGCATCACGCATCGTTGTATTTTGTCCATTGGTATTCAAACAAAAATACGCATTGTTTTTATTTCAATTTATAACAGCAGTTATATTTAAATTTCGAGTGAAAAATCTACAGTACTTTGATGGTAAATTCTTGCATCGTTTGTTCATTGGTTTATTGTTTGTTTAAGCAATGTTTAATTTGAGCTTCTCATCAACAGTTTCAGAAATTCGAATTATGTATTTAAAAAATCATTTTAAACATCAGAGTATAAGAAGAATTGAATTTTGGTCATTATTGTATTTTTGATTAATGACAAAAGCAAGCTTTGTGCTTTTAGCCAAAACTTAAGAACAAAGGAGAGCTTAGAGAATAGGAGTTGCGCTTTTGAACTTCATTTTACTTAATAATAAGTCGTTTCATTCGTTTGCCATAGTAGGCTTTGTTACAAAAGATAAAATGCTTCTAAAATTACAAATCGTTCAACTCTAATTCTAAATTACATAATAGTCTATTATGTGATCAATAATAAAGTTTTTCTTCACAATACATAAAACAATACTACTGCTGATGTTAGCAAAAACATTATTAAATAATAATAGGGGTAGATTTAATAAAAAATAAATAATGTTTCAACAAAAGTAAAACATTATATACATATATTGTTTATTTTTCACTACGTGGCTGATGTTGATCGTGGAGGTAGCGTTGTAAAATGTTGTTAGCTTAAATTATATTCATCGTGCAGATCGACTTTTCCTGATCGGCTTATTAATTTATGCAACACAGTTGCATCGTCAATGCCAAACACTTTCAAGCTGACCCGTTTGGGCAAGCGGATAATAGCTTCTCGGAAGAATTGAAAATTAGCCGCTTTGAAAGGTGCGACAGTGAAGTTGTAGGTAGAAATTATTTAACGCGCCCTAATAGCGTTTGCATGGACAAACCACTCCTGGGCCAGTGTTGGATCAATACAGAGTTTGGCGGACAAAGTGCAGAAGCTGATCAAATTCATGTCCGCCTCAATCCATTGTGCCTCACTGGACACCTGCTTGTTGGAAGGCAAAAACAAATTGGCCGACGTGACCACCGTTGTTCGGGTCGCTGCCCAAAAGCTTGATATACATTTGAATTATTAAGTCAGAGGGAGAAAGCAGAGACTGACTGACTGTAATCTGCCAAATCGTAGATTCACCATGCGTCATGTCATTAAAGTCAACAAGCTTCGTTAACTAGCCCCAGTTACACGTACGTTATGCTAAATGCATAGCTAATCTGGTGAAGAATTAAATCAAAATGAAATATTTTAAAATGCAAAGTTCTGGCAACCACGCCTTCCACTATAATGCAACTTGAAATTTAATAAAAGCCGAGCACTTTAAATGGGAAATATCAACTTTTAATTCTTTTAATTGACGTGATATTTTTACAAATTGGATTTAGAAGATTTGATGAGTCACATTAAATTGAAAAACAAATATAAAATTCAACGGATTCTTTTTAGCATATTTTATCGTGAATTTTAAACTCATCTTCTCTCCTTGAATTCGGGCTAAATTTCAGGTTTTTGTCTGCTAATCTGATAAGATTTAATTAAATACAGCAATTCTATTTAATATTATTTAATTTAATTTAATTCGCTTCAACTTTTTTATACTCAATATTAAAAAAAGATTTAGCTATTTCATTCCAAAATGATTTCTTTAATCCTTTCCTATTTCACATTTATATTTTTCAGGCGTTATTAATGGACTTCAAACTGCTTTTTATAATTTTTATTTTTTTTCACTGATGAATTTCAAAATGACCACCTGTTGTGTGGCAAATCGTGGTGTTTAAAAAAATTTTAAATCTATTTTTCAATAATAATTTTTCATTTCATTCACACATTATAATTTTCATAATAATTTTTGTATTATAATTACCTGAAATTTATTTTATACATTTCTTCATTAAAATAAATTTGAAACATATTTTAAATGCTTTCTAGAAAATGCAACATTAATACCTGACTTATCCTATACTACAGTAAACTTATCAGAAAATTGCTAATACGATTTTTTATTTTGTTTTTTAAATTACTGATCTAGTTTAGCTACATTTTTATTTATTACCTACAAAAATATTTTTTATATAAATAGTAGATTAGTGTATTTGTCATTTAGAACGTTCATAAATTATCTTTTTAGAACAAATTGTATTTTGCCTATTTTATCTGTATGTAGTGTTCTTTTTAAGCAGTATATTTTATCAAGATTGACAGCTTATGTTCATTTCTTTTTCTTTTTTCAGTTTGTAGAAAAGCAGCCATGGCGATGGGAAGAAAAGCAAATGTATGTATTGTCTAAAGTTTTACTGTCTGTTAATTTTGCATTTTGAAAGTAATTTTGTATATTTTAAAAAATTACTTTAGTTTCCTTTAGTAATAAATAAGTAAATATTTATACGTTTAATATAAATATAAATTAATGCGATGTAATAAATTAAAAGCTACAATGATTTTTAGGTGCGGCTTCCGCCGGAAGTGAACCGCATATTGTACGTTAAAAATTTACCCTACAAAATTACCGGAGAAGAAATGTATGATATCTTTGGAAAATACGGAGCAATTCGACAGATAAGAGTGTATTTTGCTTATTAACAGATTGTTTAAATCGTTCCACGAGATTGCATTCTTCTTTTTAGTGGAAATACACCAGAAACCCGTGGCACAGCGTTTGTTGTTTACGAAGATATTTTTGATGCAAAAAATGCATGCGATCACTTGTCCGGATTCAATGTTTGTAATCGATATTTAGTAGTACTGTATTATCAAGCGAACAAAGTAAGTGATGACAATTTACCGTGAAAACATTTTAATAATAAGTATTGCTACTTTTTAAGGCATATTTACGAATGGATACTGAAAAATCTAAAAAAGAACTGGAACGTGTAAAAGCAAAATATGGCCTTGGTGGTGAATTAAAAAAAGATGAAACTTGATAATTGTGGCTTTATTTTTTTCATACATTTTTTTACAATTGTTATGCAAAATATATACTTTGTAATAATATTTGCATTGTTTTTCAGTTTGAGAAATGGTACATTGTAATAAAGCTTTGCTCACGTTTCAGTTAGTTGTTTTTCAATGATAATATTATTCGAATAGTCCAGTTCCGCAGTGCATGCAGGTCGGCAGTTTTATAATGATAATTTGCATAATGTGCCACTGAAAATGTCTGAAACTCTAGCAACTGTTTAATCTGCTAAGGATAACTGAATTTCGACCATTCAAAAGCAGTATGCAAAGTAATTTCGAATGTTTGTTGCGATACGTTGCTGCTATAGTAAAGTTATCGTCGGCTTTGATTCATTCAGTACAGCTGTATATATCAGTTTGTAATTACATTTTTGTTCAAATTATGTTTAAATGCTTGCAACTTGTTTGCTACTGGCGTATTGTTTGTGGGACATGTATAATTATACTAAATGTGATTTATGCAAATTTATTAGGAATAAGGTCAAATCGAATGAAGGTAAAGTTGCGAATTAAAGTGCGTACATTAAAAAATGTTTCACTAATCTTATTTTCAAAAACTTAATTTTAAACATCTGTTTTTTGTATTAGGAATTATATAGTTGAAATAATATTTTTGATAAAATTTTGGAAAGTATCAAAATAAGGTGCTATCGACCTGAATAAGAATGTCGTTGTTAGCTGTTTGCATAAACGTGATCATTTCCATTGCAATCTTAAATATCTCTCGGCTAATTTAATTACTCCACACTAAACAGCGTCACTGTGGCAATTGATACTCATTTAGCTATATGAAAAGCAGCACTTTTCATTGCTTTTAAACTAATCGATCATGGAACTGCGGCAAGACTGGTCATTTGGCATTATACACATAGCAGTACTTTTCGTTGTCACCGTTAATTCCGGTAATTTTTCCCTCTTCCCGTTTCTTCTAATTTTAAATTTGAATTTGATTTGTTAATTTAAAAATTTTTTAAAGTTGAAACAGAGTTTCTTCGAAAAGTAAATTTTATAGAAAAGTGAATTTTATTTCAACTTTATCTTATTATTTTATTTTTGATTTGTTTTATTATTAAACAAAATGAACAGAAAATGTTATTTATTTAAATTGGACACTGTCTTTTTTTTCAAAAATTTAGGTCATACTTTACTTTTTTTTTATTTTGATTGTTAAGTTGAATTTTCATATGGTAGTTTTTGTAACAGTAATCAGTTTTACAAATATTCGGCGTCTTATCGAGTTG
Source organism: Trichinella spiralis (assembly GCF_000181795.1). NCBI lineage: Eukaryota > Metazoa > Nematoda > Enoplea > Trichinellida > Trichinellidae > Trichinella > Trichinella spiralis. The sequence continues at coordinate 6,136,822 of NW_003526941.1, forward strand.
GTTTTGTAGAATTCAACTGCAGTTCCCTTTCTTCTGGTAATTTTGCCGACTTGAACGAAGTTTGCTGTGCATATTATTACACTTGTAATAATGGAGAAGCGAAAAGAACATTATGCCCTGATGGACTTTATTACGACAAGAAGAGCAAGACTTGTAAAGATAAAGAAGAAATTGCCGAATGCAATTTATGTTATTTGAATAAAAATGAAAATGTCCCATTGTCGGCTTGCAGCAGTGAGTACATATTTTGCCACAGTACAATTCCAATTCGACAATGGTGTTTTGCCAACGAAGTATTCGATATCCGTACACGACAGTGCACCAGTCGTGATAGAGCTTCAGGTTGTTTGTCAAATGAATTTCAATTTAAAAATGTCCACGGACTGGACAATCTTTGTTCTGAATATGATCGTCAATTTAAGCAGGTGAAGGAGATTCAATCTTGTCTGCCTTTCTTTATTGAATGTTCTCATGATAACGTCCGAATTATGCAATGCAGAGAATCTGGAACTGTTTTTGACGACTTTTATAAAACTTGTATTCCAAAAGATTTGTCATTCACTTGCTTTGGATTAGATGCAGAAGTGAATCTTCTGAATAGCAAAGAGGAAAAATCTGGTTGTTCTGAAAAAATGTTTAAAAGGAAAAGGCGAATGATTTTGAAATCGGATTATGCAGTGCATCCGTTGTACGGCTCCATTTTAAAGAAAACAAATAATTCGCAAACGATTTCCATCCATCCAAACGGAGCATTGGAAGATTTTGACTTAACCAAGGCAGTTGTTAATGATAACGAAAGAGATCGTTTGAAAAAAGGCATTTTATTTGGAAATGAAAATTCCCGTCCATATTTTGATACTGATAATCTACATTTTCCTTCGTTTCAATCATTTAACGACAAAGCGGGCGATAGTAAGTACTTTGTGAAAAAATGTTTTTCGGTTAATGATTTTTTATTCATTTTTCATTTTAGCGTTGTCCAATACTGACAACAATGTACGGAAATTGGGCTATCTGAAAAATTTACAACAAAAAAATGGTTATCGTTTTGTGCCGTCAAATTTTGATGATGATATATTTTCTGCTGATTTGCACGCAAAAATGGCTAACGCAGATTTAGCTGATGCACAGTTTCCATCACGCTCTCAACTTGGTAAGTAAATAGCTTCAGCTAAATACGGTTGTTTGTTTTGTTTGATATCACCAAGTGTAGTTTAGTTTATAAGGTGTAGTCTGTTAAATGCTTTAAGTTATTACTCTTCATTTTGTATTTTTGTTACCGTTATTCTGATTTGCAAGTACATTGCTATACAATGTATTGCAGCAGATTGCGAGTATTGTATTGTAGATTTTATTTTCAATAATTTCTCTTCTTCATCAATTGAAAGATGCATTAGAAATTAAATGAAAATTTTCATTTAGCTTGAAATATTTTTAATTTCAGGTAATGACTGGGATAACAAAGACATTTTAGTAGCACCAAAGACAGATGTGAATGAAATTTGTGAAATGATTCGCAAAAGTTGCGAAAGTGAACAACCGGATTCATCCGGATATGGTAATTCTTTGACGGATGAAACAAATGACAAAAGAAGAGAAAAATGCAATGTTGAAGTGACTAAATGCCTGCAGAGTTTGAAATCAGACAATTCGACACTCTTTCAGCAGTATCATTTTCCATTTAGAAAGCTGTTGAACAAGCTTTGCAAAAATGGAGACGTGAAATTTGCTGTAGCGCCCTGCAGCCGTTTTTACGTTCACTGCATTGAAGGTGCATATGGGCTTAAATCTTGTTTGGAAAATACGTCTTACAACGCACAAGCTGGTCAATGCATGCCATGTACAGTTTCTACTGGTTCTGCTACTGTTGTTACAATGCCTGAAATGATTAAATGCGCGGGAAATTTTGAAATATTGAAAGATGGTCTTTACGAAGAACGCGCCTGCGATCACAAAACTGAACACAGTTCTAGAAAAGTATTCGGCCAAAGTTGCGTATGCCAGTCCGGCTATTTGCGATTGACATCTGAATCTGGAAGTTTATGCGTATCTGAAAATTATTGCCGAATGCACAAAGTGGCAATGACTGAAAATAGATTTTGCTCAGGCCGTAAAGCTGATTTTTCTTCTCTTGTTGATTGCAACGAAGTCTATTATCGATGTCAGAGAAATAGAACAAACTTTTTTTTTTGCAATCAAGGGCAAGTCTTTGACTTAGCTAAAGGCAGATGCGTAATGCGACAGTTGTGTTCACGCAAAATGAAGCCAATTTTGACGCATTTGAACGATTTGTGCATCGGAAGGAAAGATGGTGCTTATTCACTGATCACAAATCTCAGCTATCCGACATTCTACATTTGTACTTATGAAATGATTGTGTTTTCTTCCTGTGAAAGAGGCAGCTTATTTGATTGGTCGAGGAAAATTTGTTTGCCCATGAAAACCCAAGATTGCACAGGTATGTTCAATTTATTGCTAATTTATGAAGAAATTAATGTTTTCTTCAATTAACCAGATGGTATTCAACCGAAAGGACATTTCGAAGCTGGTTACAGTATATGCTGGGGTGGAATGATATATGAAACTGCTTGCTCTGATGGAATGGTTTTGAAAGAGGTTATTGATCATGGAAAAATTGGCTATGTATGCGTAGAAAAAAAAGATTTTTTGAATCAAGGTGAGAATTTTGTATTTCATGTTTTTGCATAAATAAGCTTAAAAATTAATATTATTATAAAGTTTTAAGCGTTCATTGCTGCTATTCTATGCAGAATATGAATGGTCTATAATTTTATAATCCGTAGATATACATTAGCATATTTTTTAGTAGTTATTTGCAAAATTAGTTTCGTATAAAAATAATAAGACTGAGCACACTTGGAATTGTAACTTTTTCGTTTGTTACATCAATCCAAGAAATATTATATTTATTCGAAAACATATAGTAAAGTTTGCTCACCTATTTTAGGCTATCCTAGAAGCTGCTATGGAAAAAGTGACGGATTTTATTTAAATCTAACCAGTGAAACATATTTTTTTTGTGCGAATCATTTTGCGACTTATTTGAATGGGGAAAATAATTTTTCCTTTGATTGCACCGAATCAAAATCTTCCGCTGATAACGAAAGCATCAGCTGTGAAATATCGTACAAATTGACCAATTTGACATCCTTTATAAAACGTCTCAAGGCAGAACAGAGCCAGTCGTTCGAAGTGGCGCCCTGTGAAGCAAATTACCTTACGAAAAAGAATTCCGCTATGATATTGGAAAAATGTGCTGCTGGTGAAGTTTTTGTAAGCTTATTTCAGCGATGCATGAAAATGAGCACAGATGGCAGGTGTACGAGACGTATACTTTGCAATGGCAAAGTGGATGCGATTTATCCAATATTGCCATGCCACGCCAAATATTATGTATGTTTTGGTGGTTATCGTTATGAAGAAATCTGTCCGCCGGGAAAAGTGTTCAGTATGCACCATCAGTCGTGCGTTGCTTTTCTCAACGACCCGAGTTGTCATTGGAATTCTAGCTCACTGTTGCTACCAGCTAAGCATTGCAGTGAATTTGGAAATTGCCAGCCAGTCTATCAGAATTGCATTATTGAAGGTCAGATAATGAATATTACTTGCGGTGGTGGAAATGTATACGATATCAGCTTAAAACAATGCGTGCGAAAGACGCATTGCTCCATGGAAAGCTACACTACTACTACGGCCTCATCCTTGTTATCTGCTGATACTTCTCATGCAAGTATAAGCCCGCTGGTGGTGGGTAGTACTGTGGATTTTGAAACGTCTCCTGTTGTTGATTCCACGGAATCGGATGATGTTGCAAAAAGTTGTAAGTTTGAAAATTTGACAAATTGCTCGCATTAGCTGTTGTGTCGTGTTCAGTTGTGATAACGGATGCTTGCAAGAACAAACTGAATGGCAGTTATCCTATCAAAGGCAATTGCAAGCAGTTTCTGTCCTGTAGCAATGAAATTTCGTACGTGATGGAATGTCCAGCAAACACTGTTTATAACGCCAAAATCGCTAATTGTGGTCATCCGGAAGATGTACCAGACTGCCAAAGCTACATCGTAAATGGTAAGTTTCACTTTTGAATTTGATGATGAAATAATTTGGAAATTGTTTAATTAGACCGTAAAATTGAGACACTTTATTTGTCCCATTAGCGTAATAACAGACAGAGAGGTAGCATGCCGCGACGCAGCAAGCTTAAGTTTAACAAGTGTGCAAAATAAGTGCAGCGTGTTTGTCGGTTGGTTTATTTGCAGTTTTTGTTTTCAATGGTTAATTATCATACTTATGAACGTGAACAACAAAAAGCAGTGTTTTCTTTTTTTTGTATGTTTGTGTTTATTGGTTTATGGAAAATTATTCTTCCGGAAGTGTAGTAAACGGCAGTAGCTTTTTTTACTAGTCATCTTTGAAAACTAGTCAATGCAAAATGTGATTATTATGCAAAGTATGAAATGAATTGCTTTATTTTATCCAGAAAAATTAACACGCGATGTTAGTCGAGCAGCATCTTGGATGAAAACATTTTGCGCCGACAAGGCGGATGGTTATTACAGGCATTTTAACCGATGCGATCAATTCATCCAATGCTTGAAACGTCGGAAAATAATACTATCCTGTACAAAAGGGCTTGTTTTCAATCCGACGATGAAAGTCTGTGATTTGCCAAGAAGAGTGCCTGAGTGCAATATTATTCTCAATAATTTGGTTGAAAAAGAATCTACACCAGATGATTATTGTAAAGGAATCGAGCATGGAGCTTTTACAAAAGATCCAAACAATTGCGGTCGTTTCTACCGATGTGTGCATGGTAAAGCACATCGCTTCGACTGTCCACCGAATCTTGTCTTCAATCCCAAATTGAACACTTGTGATTGGCTATCAAATGTTTCAGGCTGCGCTGTCTAACATTCTTGCAATCGTTATTTTAAAAGCAGCACTGGGTCAACCCTTTCATTTTTGAGCATTTCTACTCCTTAGTCGTTATTTAGCTTATTTATTTATTGTTCGTCAAGCTTTATTAACTTTTTCCGGTTGTTTTCATTCTTTTCAACTAGTAATAAACTAAATTCTCAGTGATTATATTACATTTCAAAAATGATGATGGTTATGCGGAAACGTTTTTGTCTGATGTCTGGCTAATTCATTTTCATCAGGTTCTTCGTTGAAATTTCTTGAAGTGAAAGAAATAAAATCATAATATATATATATATATATATATATAGCAGTCAACATTTGAAACAAGTATGCATATTGGAAGCTTGTTCTATGGTTTAGGGAAATAGCATGTCAACGCCCACAAAAAATATTACCCCTCTCCTATTTTAATTGAACGATATCATTCATCTTTCGGCTGTATTCTGTTTGGCATTGGGATTGTTGAGGGTATTAGCGACAAATTGCTAATTGAACATTTCCTTTATTTGTTCTGATTGTTTGCAATTTCTTCTCATTATTGCAGTTAACATTTATTACTATTGCTTTTAACATTTCAGTTAATTAGTAAATCGTTCACTGTGCTTGAATGATTATCAGATAAAGCAAGCAGTTTTATAGCACAATCAATACAATGTAAGCACGGGAAAACGCATTGGTTTTTTGTCGTTGATTATTATTATTATTATATTCATTCCTGTTACTGCACAGTGTAATAAATCAAAGTTTTGATAAACACGGCAACTGTTCGCAAGTCATTTCTAGCAAGCAGGCAAGCTAGAGAACTTACCAAGCACAGCATAATATATCACTGTAAATTCTAAAAGAAGCGGTGTATTTTTTTAAAAAAAAGGACACATATGCATGCAGCTTTTAAGTAATTAAACGAGGATGCACTTTCAGAAATGTGCCATTAGGATTGTTGATATCAATTTCGAATCGAATTTGTCGAAATGAATCCAACGTTGAATTGTTCTGCGTGTTCGGTTCAGCCAATGTAATATTCAACTGTGCTGATCGCTTTGTTGCCTCAGATTCTTTGAGTACTTTTTTTCCATTGCTGCTATTTTCTCTTTGCTCTTCAGCTTCTTCTTCTTTTTCTGATAACAAATTCCGAAAGGCAGGTTTTGTGAAAGTTGCTTGGTTAGCAACTTCAGCGAAACAAGGCGAATGTCGTGAAATTGTACAGTTCATGTCTAAAATTTAACAGTTTCTCAAATCAGAAAAATTTCGAAAATTAAACCATTTTCACACCGACTAAATAGAATAATGCTCATTTATGGAACTTTATGACTTTACAGTAAGCTCATTAGGGTAAAATGAAAATTAAGTAGACATTTTTTAAATAGAACTTTGAAAAATGGAAACATTTTAAAAATCCACTTACTGTCTGTAGATTGTTGATGGAGCGTTTTTTCATATTTTAAAGCCATCCGACTCACTGCTCCACTGCTGCTGCTATTATCGTTGCTGTTGTTTTCAATTTTGCTTTTATCAGTTTCATTTTGAATGAATATTTTGCTCTTGGGATGGTTGATGTTCAAAAATGCCGTTGAACGGTTTCCACCTAAAATACTAGTAGTGGAAGACGACGTAGATGAAGTTGAAGAACTGCATTCAGTTTCATGAATCGAATCTTTCGCTTTTACATTCTCCACAAAGTTGAAATTTGTTCCATTCGAGAATGTGTTTTGAGGAAATTGATTCGAATCTCCAGTAGAGTCAGAGTTGATGGAAATTTCAGGATGCGCATCATCATTTTCAAGATGATTGCCGTTCATTTGATCAGAGGGGAAAATTTTATTCACTGGAGTGTAGCACGACTTTGGTGGGAGGCATCCATTTCTGTGAATCCAACTTCGTGGTACTGAGTTTGTTAACAAGAAATTATTGTGATTTTTATAATTGTTTTTCACATCTTGGGCTAATTTTTTCGCGGCTGCTACTTTAATTGCCTGAGTAAGTAATTCCACTGGCTTCACGATCTTCTCTTCAGCTTTTGCATGTTCAACTTTGGCAGAATTGTGGGACTTTTTACCATTGCTGTTGTCAATATGCCGTAATGTTACACCTTTGCGAATTTCTTCTAACAATGCGTCACGGTTGACGGTTGACTGGCCAATGTGGCCATTTGTTGACGTCGAATTATTGTTGTTGTTGTTGCTGTTGTTAGCATTTTTCCACTGAGAAAATGAAGGAGCAGGCGGAGTTGAATAAGTAGAGATGGACAGTGGACGAAAAGTTTCATTTTCAGCTTGAATGACCGGACTGCTTTTGTCGACAGTTTTCACCTTTCGCAGAGTAATTCCACTTCGAATCTGTGCTAGCAGAGCTTCTTTGTCAGCCATCGGTCTTAAAAGTGATAAAAAGGTTTTTTTTAAAGTTTGCAAAGTTGACGTTTGCACCAATTTCGAAATTATTCTATTTTGCAAAATTATTTTATTGCCGTCCGTCTACAAGGACAACTAGCAATCAAACGGAAACTGCTGTTTACTTGAGAAATGGGCATAGGATGACCCTCGAATGACCCTTTTCATCAGTGCTTTCTAGACGACAACTAAGTTCCAAGCATAGTACGATGGCAGTTTATCGACTGTTGAGTAATGTGATCTTTTGAATCATTTCGCGTTTGACGTTGGCCTTGCAATTCGGATGACTCATTTTTCAGAAAAATGACTCATCGTTCATTCAAATAAAAATAACAACAACAGTAATAATAATAATAATAATGCTAATAAAATACCACATGAGAAAGGGTGGAAGTTTTTTTAATTTCATTTAGAAAAATGTTATATTTGAAAATTAAAATTTATCTTTCTTATTATTAAAAAAAATCAGCTTTGAGTTTATTTGTGAAAAAGCATACTTTTCGAAAAATTGAAATGGAATAGGCTTTTTTTGGCAAATGTCAGTCAATTTCAGATGCAACTTACAGGAAATAAGTTAAGTTGACAGTTTCAGTGGATTATGTAATGAATGCTTGCAGAATTTCCGGCTTGACAACAAAACGTAATGGCAAAGAATGATAATAACAGAGTTGAATTGGAATTTACAATAGTTGAATATCCTTAATTGTAGTCTCTTCTTCATGTCAAAGCAATATAGTCGTTACATGTGACACACATGCTCATTGTTATTAGAACCAGAATAGCCTTTTGAAGCCAATTTTACATTTGAAAATCTCGTTTTTATATTCACTTAAAGTGTTTACAAGAAGTTCGTTTATAACTAGAAATGACAGTGCACTTTCTAATTCGATGCGAACTGTATTTAAAAATAAGGCTTCTACTGGTAAATTGTCCAAGAAAAAGCATTTTTAATCTGCAGAATGACTTCCAGCTCACTCAGTTGTAAATTTACACCAGTAACGTTGCAAATACATGTACAAATTACACTATAATTAGCAAAATAATAAAATCGGCAACAATAATAATAGTACTAAGTAAGATCCAGGTAAAAATCAAGCGGTATCAATCTATATTTGCACGAGTTAGCTTATTAGGTAGGAGTTTTTTTTGAAATTATTAATTTGACTTCATTAGGAGGACAAAAGGGAACAAAAAAGAAATATTTGAATTTAAGTACTTAAATATTTGAATGAGCTATGTATTATTATTTTCTGTTTTTAGCATTAAGAATCGATTAATAGGTGTAGGCTAATAAATCAAGCCGACGGAATCCTCCGTGTAGACAAGGGCAACGTTGTTGAAATAGTATAGGCTATCTATCTATCTGTTGTGCATTAAAACAGGAACAAACATCGCGTGCAGTGCGTGCTTTATTCTTACCCTGTTTGTTATGCTTATCCAGGGGATGCAATGAATGCAACAGTAGTCGACTTGAGTATGCAGTAACTGTGATGATGACTGATGAAGAAGCGGCAGTACAGCGTTCGACGATGCTAGTTGGTTCGTTTTAAGTTTTCTTTTCTAGAAAAAAAATAAATAAAAAAAACATGAGCATACAAATGAGTAATCTTTGCTTTCTTCGGTGATTGGCTGTCGGGGCAGTACAGTTGCTATTGACGATGCTTATTGTAAAAGAAAAAACAAACCTGCATTTCATGCAAGTCTGTAATTAGATGTTTACTAATTTCCGGTTGAATTGAATTACTTACAATGCAGTGTAGGAAAAAGTAAATTTAAGTTCTGAAATTGATTGGCAATAAAAATATACAACTTATTTTTTTTAAATCAAAGCTCCTTTGTCAGTAAAAAAAATAAGCAACAGTATTTTTGCTATTGTTGTTGTTGTTCAAAATATTTTAATATACAAACAATAACTGACTCACTATTAGTAAGCGGGTTGTTTGTTGTTCTGGCAGTGTTGAGCTGGACGGGCAGGAAAATTGACCAGCAGAAAGGGCTGCTTATTGTGCGCCTACTACAGGTCAAATAGACAAATATTTATAACTTCCGACTATCAGGGGCGTTGACGTTGAACAATTTGTGAAAGTTTTAATTTTTCAAAGATTTCCGTGATTGTGCTTACAATCGGTAGTTTTTGCATTTTTTTGCAAATATGAATATGAAATTTTTAAAGCAGAAAAAATTCTTCAGTTTTTCGATAATTTGTTGTTATAGAAGCAAAAAAGTTATAGTATCTTTATTTATTTATTTATATGGCAGCAATTTATACATGAAAATGAGAACTTTTCTTTTTCAAATTGAATTTTACAAGTTTGATCATTTGATGTAAGCAGCAAATAGCGCATTATTGAATTGGAAGCATTAAAAAAATACGTACAATGAACACGCGCTGTTGTAGTCACATGTCAAAGAAAGTAGTATCTTTTCAAAGCATGAATAGCAGGCGTAGTTTAGTTGAAAATTTTCACTAATTATTTTCATATTGTCACAGTGCGATAACAATGATGAGAAAATTTTTAATAAAAAAAATACATCGAACAATTGCAATTTTTACTTTGTACAAGCATGAAATTTTTCTTCAAATTCTTTTATGAAAATCTTGTTTAAACAAATCGAGCTGTTCTCAGCAGTTTACTCTAGAAGCTGCCTGTTTGTCCTTTTTGATATTTAGAATTGTAGGCCAATGACTTTGAATATTTTTTTCCAAAAAAAAACTGGCAACACAATCAGGCTAATCGTCGCGCTGGTGCAATTAACGCCTCATAATCGAATTTGAACATATATTATTTTGCGCTTGCAATGTGAGAATTTACATTTCAAAAAAATAATTGAAAAAATTTAATTTTCCAATATTGCTATTTTATGTTGTGTAAATGTTTTCTTTTCAGCCAAATTGAAGTAAATAAATGCAAAATTTACTTATGATTCAAAACTGCGAATAATAAATACACTGCACTTGGTTTGAAAATTGGTCTTGGGGATTTCATGTAAGCTTTCCATACACACACATACATACATGGAGTATTCTTGTTATTCGTTGTTTGTAGTTTTTTTCAAAGCAACTGACGCGCATTACATAATATCCATTTTTTTTGTACCGAGGGAATGATCCTAATAAACATATTCAGAGAATTAATCGGTAAGAAGTTGAAAAATTTGAATTTTAATTTTTTTTCTTATAAAATAAAAATTACGAAATCAATTTTGAAATGTGAAATTGAAAAAGAATATGCTGCTTTTTCTTTGTAAAAATTTTCCCAGTTCAATTTAGCATTTGACGGCACACAATCGAAGAGTCATTACGTATTGTCCTGACCGGCTGGAAATGTTCATTAACTATTCTGAGATGGAAAAATCTTTGTCCAAAGCAGGTTGGAAAAGGTTTTTGCAAACCTTTCATTTTCTCTTGTCCTACAAAAAAGTGAACAAAAGGAATAATTCTTGACTTGTTGCAATTGCTATATATATATATAATATCTTTCTTCTTTCCACACTTTATTCTATTTTAATATTCATGCTTTATGTTAATTTTTTTGTTATAAAATTCTTTTCTTTTCTTTTTAAATTTTAATTTCAACACCTTAACATTTTAATACAATGATTTTAAGGTCATTTTGAAATGTCTTTATTTACAAGGTGTGAAATTCGATTTATGAGCTTTCCATTATCCGCATACGTTTCATGCATACTCACTCAATCTGCTTGTCAATGTAAAATTCTTGTTTCTACCGTGAAACATCTACTACTCCATTTTATTTTGCATATTACTTTTTCATTTTTGAAATTGCTTCTTTTTCTAAATAGATGAAATGAAGCATTTATGTCATATTTAAAGTTTGCAAATTGAACAGAAAAATGCATTCGAACATAAATGCTCATTTCTACATTATTATCAAAGTATGTAATTTTGTTTTATTTAAAGGGAATTATTTTTTCTATGTAGTATATCCAGAAATTCATAGTTAATTCATTACTTATTTACTTATGCATTTAAATTCTGACTGATTATTAAAATCTGCTAATCGAACCAAACATATTAGAAATGGGCATAGGATGTGCTGTGATATGAATCATCATTTATTAGCTATAGATATGTATGGATTTTAAAAGCTAAATAGCTTCCATTACCACTTCTATTATATGTATATATGTATTTATTTATATTCATATACAACAGATACGCAATATAGATGACTATCGATTTAACCGGTAATGTTGCTTGGTTAGTTTCTTTTATTATCAAAGGTATTTTAAAGCTATTTGATTTAAAGTGCACTTTTAAAAAGATATTTTCAAATTGTGGCCATTGCATGCCCAACACCGGTCTTAACGTCAATAAATAGCTAGTGATTTGTAAAGCATGGACTTCTGTGTTTTGTTGACGCTCAGACTTCGGCAACAGTTTACTTGAAAAGTGTCTGTCCTCTGTTATTATTATTATTATGTACAATGGTCAGAAGAAATACAAGCAGCGCTGCAGCGACAGAAATTCTTATTCTTTCATCAGATTCGTTTTCTTCTATTTCAAGCAAATTGATAAGAATTATATTTTTCAACAATTATTTATCATCTTTATAATTTTATACTGTATATTTTATAATGCTGCTAATTTCTATTTTATTTCTTTCAAACTTGTATTCAAATGTAATATTTTTTTGTCATCAGTGCATGTTCATAAATATTTACATCTTGCTGTTTATGAAATGTAATTTTAGCAAGCAATAAGCTATCAGAAGTTAACATAAATATTATCATTTGACCAGCATCGGCAGCATTTGCTTATTGTAAGTACTTTATCAGCGGAACAGTTTCCACGCTTCAGGTTAGTGCGAAAGTTAATAAAAGGAAATCAATTATTTCGCGTTTTAGGCAAATTCATTTCTCCTCGTCTACTGAATTCCATATTAACAAATTTTAATACATATTTTTAGTGCTTTCAATTATTGCCTATTATATTTTCACTATGTGAATAGAAGTGTTGGAAAAGTTTTTGGAAAAATAAAAAAGAAAAAAACAAACCTTTTTAATTTTCATAAATAATTAATTATCAATTAGTTGAAAATGGAGTTGTTCATGTTCAAATTGATTATTAACAAAGGCAACGTGTGATGTATTTCGTTTTGGGATGTTATTTGAGACTTATTTGCATAAAGAACTGTTGAACGTTTGTTGTTAGTTGCAAAAAATTTTCTACGCTGATTAGTTCTTTAGCTTTTCTTGTTAATTGTTCTTGATTTGCAAATTGCTATGGAGGGATTGTTTTCCATTTTTCAACAAAGCTTCTTTGTTATTCCAACACAAGTTATATAGTTTATTTGCTTGTAGAAAAAGCATTGATTTGCTGACTCTGTTCTTGGCAAAGAAACTAATTGAAATAAGTTGTTAAGAGCAATATTTTCTTCACTGTTTAGCCGTTGCTATAAAAGCGTGACGATAATCAATGTATAATGGTTACAAATCACTTTCATAGAAATGATCACAATAAAGTATATCTTATCTTTTAACTGGCTGTTTAGTTTCAATGCTGCTTTCTGCTTGTTATCCAATCCATTAGCCCTGCTGATTGTTGATCTTATGATGAATGGAAAATTTTAAATTCATTTTTTTGCAACTATAATTCAAATTTAAGAAACTTAAAACGATCATCCTATCCTAACAATAAATTGTCTAATATAATGTAAGGAAGAAATTTTCCCTCTCTCTCTCTTTTTAAAATAAGCGAGCTTATTTTTGTTAAATTAAATTAAATTATATTATGTTCATTGTATCAAATTAAAATATTTTACATATTTTGTTGTATATTATCATCATTCATATTTTGGTCGCAAAAATTCGATAATTGTTAACGATTTTCAAATTGCAAGCAAATCATAAAAAAAATTTTTCAATTAAATTGACACATAAAAATAAATTTGTTTATTGCTGATGAGAGTTTCAAATTTGAAAACTGCGTTAGCTAGCTATACAAAGGAGATAGAAAAAAAATGATATGTGCTAATATTAACAGGGTAATAATTACCTCGATAACATTATTTGCATAGTTGGCAAATAAGTACATTACCTGAAGCCAGTTATTAATTTCTTGCAGAAGCTGCTGTTTTTTTTCTCATTTTTAATTTGAAGTGGAAAGTAGTGGAAAATATTTATTTTAGCAATACAAATACATGATAATTAATATATATATATTTTTTTATTATTATTATGCATTCAATAATAGGCGAATTATTTGAACTGTGATCAATTGAAAATAAAATTATTCATATTTTTATTTCAAGTTGAAATTAAAGTTTTGCAAATATTTCGTTACTGAATTTATTTGTGATTTAGACGTTTTTGTTTGTTAGAAATATGAATTTTCAAGTTTTTTATATTCATTTTCCACTGACAGAATTCAAATAATTTCTTTTCTCTGAATGCTGTCAGTCAGTCGGTGTTCGGTTCGAGTTAAAAAAAGCGTGATAAAGCTGGCTGCAAGCTGGTTAAATGAGACGATACCGACCACCTGGCCTCCACTGCTTTTTTAATTCTTTTTTCTTGCCGTTGACTTGGATATTTAGAACTTTTATTCAGTAATACTGAAGTTCAGCAGCTTTTATTTTTTTCAAATATAATTATAATTTGATTTCAATTTTTTAATATACAGATGTCAAGTTCATGTTTGTACGAGGTGGAGTTTTTATTTTCATTATTTAATTGATCTTTTCGTTTTAATTTCAATCTTCACCGGTGAATCTGCTTGACCGCAGTTGGTGTTGTGCTGTTGATCAACCAACCAACGCTCGGCTTCTTTATGTGATTTTGTCAGACTTTAAGTTGAGTATATGAGAAGCATATATTTTTTTTCTGTCGAGGTAAATAGCAATTAATTACATTTTCAAAATACTTCTTCTTTCAATAAGAAACGCAGAGTTGTTCTTATTTTTATTGACCAACGCTGATAAAGCTGCTTTGCTATGCTGCTGTTGTATGACGTAAGCTGCCTTGCAACTGTTTTGTGCTGATATGCTGCTTTTTACTATATTGAAAAAGCTGGAAGAGGGGTTGCGTTTTTCTGCTTGAATTTTGGATTTATTGTTTCATACACAGTCGCGCATCGTTGAACATTGGAAAAATTCATTTTACTGTGATGTTAAACTTTATACATCAATAAGAATAATCATTTACAAATCAATATGCACAATTGTGATATACATAGAATTTTTTGGATGGTAATGATAATTTTCTTTTTTACAAATCCGTACATTTGTTCTCCACTTGATGATAATTCTATACTGCTTTTTATGATAATATGTTGCGAAATGAAAGTTCACTGTTGAACAATGAAAAAACGTTATTGCAAATACGTCAGTGTTGTTTTATTTTGCCTGAACAAATTAACTGCATGCTTCTTGTGGTTTCATTTAACAAAAATGCTCGCAACGTGAATATTTCGATTATGTTAATTTCATTTATTAAGTGTTTTTCTTCTTTTTACAAGAGCTATTTGAACAAAAAATATTCCCCACTACAAATGCTTTTGAACGTATAAAATTCCATTAAGCAAATCTCATGTTATTTGAACATTGTCACAGTATGTTCCATTCATTCAGTTTGTATTCTCCAGATTATTATAAATTTTCATATGAAATTTGCACTTGTTGTTGCTTTTTTTTTAATTTTTTCCATTGCTTGTGAGAAAAACTTTTGTAATTGTGTGCTTGTAATAATGGGTCTTGTGTATATAAGTGAACAACAGCTTTAATAGCGTATCACAATTTTAAAATCTCTTTTTGAATTAATTTGAATTTTAATTAATTTGACCACATAATTCGTTTTAATTTTGAATATTTTACAAGAATATGGTTAGCGGTTGTGATTACATTGTATCACTTGTGCATACACAGTAAAATTTATACACATGTAGATATTTTTATTATTGATGAGTAAAATTACAACAAATAGTATTGCGAGCAATAGAATTGAGGAGGTCTGTTTTAGTAAGCATAGAATGTTTGCATGTTGCTATTATACTCTGCTTTAATCTAGTCGAACCAGGGTCGAATATATATGCTGCCCTTTTTGCATATTTTATTTTATATGAGTATTTTCTAACCAGCTGTTGTTGCCGATTTGTTGAGGCCGTTTGCTTTGTTTGCTTGCTAGCTTGGTTTTCAACGCATTGACGATGATGATGATGATCATTTTCTTTGAATAGCATGCTTCAAACGGGCTGCTGTGGAGAGAGAGAGATGAGAGCAAAGAGTGAGAAAATTGTTTGTTGTGAGTCCAGTTTTTACAGCTATTTATTTTTAAATAATGCCACTGATTGAAAAGATGAAATAAAGTTGATTAATTGTGTAATAATTGATTTTTGAAATAGCAAAGAAACAAAAAAATGTTTTGTTTTTTAAAATGTACATATATATATATATATCATATGTGTGAGTGAAAATGGTAAAATTGTCATTTTTCATTGAGTGAAAAAGAAAAGTGGTGGTAAAATGATTCGTGCGGGGTTGATGACGCGAGAAATTATGCTTTAAATTTTTGATCAGTTTATTATTTGCGTTCTTAGCGTTGTGAGTTGAGTTGAGTGAGTGAGTTTTGCTGGCTTGCTTGCTTTGCTTGCTTGCTTGCAGCTGCCCACCCGGCAAAGCGACAGACACACACAGCCAACGAAAAAGCCAGGGAAAAACACGGGAAATAAATAAATCGTCTTTTGACTCTTGGCGAACGCGCTTCATCGTCGCTTCAATTGTTGCAATGCTAATTCAGCAGCATGTATGTAGCCAAGGAAATTTTGGACGCAGATCCGAGTGGATTTCTTTTTCTCCAAATTCAATTTTTGAATTTTTTTTTTGAATTTTTCAATTGTCCATATTTGTAAAAATTTGGAACGAAAACATCAACGACAATGCTTAAACAAGCTGCTTTGGATTCTGGTTGCGTTGGCTTTGAGCCGCAACAATGGCGCCAGGAACGGTGCAAGCGTTGCTTTCGGCTTCAAAGTCAACACGATCAACAACAACTATTACTGAACGATGATCGTCAACTTGATGATGAAGCTGATCAAAAGCTGCTCACCACTGCTACTGCTGCTGCTGCTGCTGCTGCTGCTGATCGTTCGAAAATTTATCGTCGCCATTCATGGCGTTCAACCCCTGCTACCCTTGGTCAGATTTCTACAACTGCGAAATCTCCAACCGATGCTGCTGTTGTTCCGGATGTCAGTGAATCGACGACGAAAAGTTCCCAACGATACGGCTCAGCGTCTTCACTGAACACCGAATGTTTGAAGTAAGTTGTGTTTATTTGCATATTCTAATCTTGATTTCTTTTCTTGTACTGGATCTTAGCTAGTCAAATTTTATCCAGCTTGTGCACGTGGTTTCAATTACGTAATTGCAAAAATCAAATCAACTTTATATATGATTGATAATCAAACAACGATTATTACTCTTTTTGATATTTTAATTGAGGCAATATGAAACAAACTTTTAGAAAAGTAAAAGTAATTTATCATCCATTTTTAATTTATAATTTTTTCAATCTTCTCAACAACTTCACTTTTAACTCAATAGTTAATGAGTAAAATTTAATTATTTTACTTAATATAATTTTTACCATTTTCAAACTTGAAATTCAATTTTTCCTTGCTTCGACTGTGTATATTTACAATATGCAAAGCTGATTTTGTTCTCTTTTTATGACAATTTTTTGTAAAAAAACCTTCTTGCTTATTAATTTTATTATGCAATAATCAGGCTATGATTCAGCGATAGGAATTGGTGTGCTATTTTACTAGATTAGCTTTTCCGGACAATTATTTATCCGCTTATTATTATTAGAGGGAGAGAGAGAGACAAGTGATGATTAAAATTAAAGAACCATTTTTCGCAAATGCATTCCAACAGAAGATGACAATCAAACCTTCATTGTTCATTTCTGTTAAAAGAGTGTCGTTGTTTCCGGTTTAATTTAAACACAGAATCTTCTCTGATTATTCAAATAAATTTCTTTTATCTAACAACTCTGGCAAGTAGCGAATTCAATAAATAAAACTAAATGCTCTTTTTGAATGGATTTAGCAAAAAAAGAAAATAAAAGAAAAGAAAAAAAATTATGTGCATAAATTTTTACGGATAAAATCAAAAAAGTTTTAAACTGCAATTGCTTTTAGCATTGTCTATATTTGTTTTCATACAATTTGCATATTTTTGTATACCTTTGTATGTCAGTTATGTGGTGAGCTTGGGTTTGCTTTTTTTTCTCCACTTGACTTTGATAAAGATTTGTTTTATAAAATATTAATAAAAATTGTTTGAACAAAAGAAAAGGTCAATAATTTTTGAAAAGTGATAAATTTTATACGCTCAGCAGTTTTTGATGCTTGATTTATTTTTATTACAGTTGGCTTGGTTTGGCTTGAAAAAATATGGTAATTTTTATTTTGTATTTCGTTTTTCAAGCGTCTTTTCAAGCCAGGTTATTTTATTTTAATTTTCCGATCGAATTCAAGCTTTCTTTCAGAACACCACCATAATCGATCGAAATGAATGAAATAATGAATGCGGTTGTTTTCTTCGTTCTTCGTTTTCATTATCAACACTCTAAGTCAGTAGTGTAAGCATTTGGTTATTGTTGTTGTTGTTGTTGTTGTCCTTGTTTGCATGGTTTCTTGTTGATACCGTTTGTATGAAATTTTAATTAATATGCATATGAAAATTATGGAATCAAAATAATATAGAAAGAGAGAAAAGCTTCTTCTAGTCGTTGGGTTGGTTGGTGGTGGTGGTGGTGGTTGATTGTCACTTGGGACAATGTGGAACTCGAGTGGCGGGTTTGTCGGCAGCGTTAAAATCATCTGTGGGAATTGATTCGAGAGCTTCTATTATGGGGTCCTTATTTTTCTTTCTGAAAGCCTCGGCTATCATGCCATCAAATTGCGGTTAGGAAAAGCGTGATCGGCGCATGCCGCACCGAAGAACAATGGGAAAACGCTTCCCCCGACCGTTCACCCTCTGCTGTCCTGCAAGGTAAAAACCCTTGATGATGAGCATTACTATTATTATCATTATTACTATTACGTGGATAAGCTTATCATTCATCCATTCATCGTCCAATACCAATGAACACGAAAGTTATTGTTAAATGTAAATGTGAATGTTTTTTTAATGAAAAAATTTATTTCAATTTATCTGCTTAGTATTTTTCGTTCAGTTCGATTATTTTAAGATTGATTATTTCTTTTATTTGATTATATATCTTTTCTTTTGATCATCTTTATAATCAACACCTCAGTTTTCCAATTGAACATGCTCCACGCATGATACTGTTATTCAATTGTACAAAATTTTTTCGCACAAGCAAACAAAATCGTTATCTTTTTTTGATCTTTTTTTATCCCACGCACTGGATCACTGCGCGTTATAATTCGCATGCACTCTGTTTGAGCTTTGCTGAGCATTCGATTTTGTCTTAAGACAATGCTTTACCCAAGTTATCAATCATTTATTTTGCACATGTTGATTTTATAATTTATTGTTAAAAATTATGAAATTATTTTTCATTCTTTTTCAATGTGGGCAAGCAGCAGTTTTCAAACAAAACAACTTCTTGATGCTGCTTGATTGTGAACAGAAGACGCCAATTTGAGGAGGATCTAATTGCAATTTAAATTGCAATTATTGAAGTGCAATCAAATAGCCTAAAGTGTACGGGCAACCTTTCCCTTCATTTCAGTGCTATAATTAAGAATAAATATTATCAGTATTCAATGCATACGTTGATTTTAGCGTATAGTATTTGGAAGAGCAAGCGAGCATCGATTGGTTAAAAAAGTATCTGTAAAGTGTATCGAAATAAATGACTTTCACACTGGTTGACAGTTTCATCAATAAGGTAGCATAATTCATCTGGGAACTTTTGCCTATTATCAAACTATTCTGTATTTTTTTGTTTAATTTTTTTCAGCAATTTTATTAAGCGAATAAAATTGCAAGGCATTTGTTGTAGATAGATTTGAAGTTGTCCGTGAAATGAATGGTCATTTTTATTATGATAATAATTCGAGGAATAAAGTGAAAAATTGTTTTTTGTTTTACGGTACAGTAGTTTGATATTTTCTTCTCCGGGCAGTATTGGATTGTGTAAATGAAATTGGAAACTTTTAATTATTAATGCCCATACCATAATGCAATAACTGCAATGTGTACAGTTTTCAAATGTTCTTGTAAAATTATTATGCAGACGAACAAGAAAGAGAGATTTGTTCCTTTTAGGAAGACTGGAAAGGCAAATTCGGAGAGTTGTCAGTCTCCGTATGTGCCCAGTTTGGATGTGGACCCGATGAGCAGAACAGTGTCGTATGAGTCGGTTGCCAGCACACTTTGCGACGTGAGCAGCATGGTGACGGCCCAGAGCCGTGCTTCGGTGAATTCGGAACGAAGCAGCACGCCAACCGAGAGTTTGGACGAGACGAGACTGTATTTGCGGTCGATGCGCTCTCAGTTGGAAATTGTTGAAAACAAATGCGCCCGTCTTGAAGAGGAAAATGCAAATTTGAGGAAGAATGTCCGTGAGTGTTCAGCGGCGGCGGCGGCTGGGGCGACGACCACCACGACCACCACCACCACGTCGACCGTGGTCGTTGGAGAAGGCGACGCGACCAGAGCTCTGCAAGAGCGGCTTGCACTTCTGGAAGGTCTGTACGAAGATTATAGGGACGAAAATTTGGCGTTGAAAAGCGAATTGCGCGACGCGCACGAATCCACCGCCAAGCAGGCGAATGCCGAAGCGAAGTTGCTCAAGGAGAAATTGCTGTCGATGGAAGCGATCTGTGAAGAGCTTATGGGTGAAAATGACAAACTGAAGCAGGAGATGCTGAATTTGCAACAAGAGATCGACGAAATGCACGACCAATATCGCGAAGAGGAGATTGACGAGTTTCGCGAATTGCAGCGTGAATTGGAGCAGACGGCGAAAAATTGCCGCATTCTGCAATTCAAGCTCAGAAAAGCCGAACGCAGGAACGACCAATCCGAAGCGGACAGGCACCGTCTTGAACAACAGTTGCACGAAATTTTGTCCCAACAGCAGCAACAGTCGGGGTTGGGCGTGTCCGCATTGCGGTCGGATGCCGCCAGTCCGTTGTTCGACCTGTCGAGGAGACGTGATTTGGAAGCTGAGCTGCGCATTGCGAAAGAAGTGTCCGTGCGTTTGCACAACGAACTCGAAATGCTCGAAGAGAAACGATGCAAATACGAAGACGAAAACTTCTACCTCAAAGAGCGCATCCGAGAAATGGAAGCTCGAGAAAAAATTATCGAACAAACCCACTTGCGTCACCACGAGCAGCGACGAGTGTTCGGCTCGGCTGGTAAGTTGAACAACGACCCTACTGTTGCTGCCTCTGCTGGTGACAACAATGGCTCCGCAACGGTTTCATCCACTGACAACGGTGAAAATGGCAGGCTGATCAGTGGGGTGGCGGCTACGGCGGATGGGATCAACTTTGGTCAGTTGCTTCGGGATTTTCAAGATTCTCTGGAACGGGAAACCGATTTGAAAGAGCAGCTGAAATTTGCCGAAGACGATTTGCTGAGTGTGCGGCAAAAGGTGGCCGATTTGGAAACGGAAAACGAAGTGATGATGCGCCAGTTGGCCAAATTATCCTGCGAAGATAAGCGCAACAGCAGCGGTAGTGGCGGCAGCAGTGGAGGCAGTCGACCGCCGATGACCCGCAGCTACAGCGAAGGCCATACGCAAATTGAGCTCGAATTGGCCGAACACGAAGCCGAAGTGTTGAAAACTCGCCTCAGACGCACCGAACGGGACAACGACAAACTGATAGCCCGAGTCGCCTTGTTGGAGAAGGAGTTGCAAAAGTTGGGCGCGGGAAACCGCGAATTCAGCGAAGAGGAACTGTTCGCCTCAGTGCCGGATACTTATTACAAGCAGAAAGCGAAACTGCTCGAAGAAGAGTTGGAAGAGTTGAGAAGTCGATTTGAAAACAGCAACGCCGAATCCGACCAAATATACACTGCTGAAAAGCGGAAGCAAGAACTTTCCCACCAGGTGGAAGGGGACGGTTCTTCGTTGGCCGTTGGCAAGAATAATAATAATTCACTGTTGCCCAGCGGTCATTCGACCGGCACATCATCCACCACCACTACTACTAGTAGTAGTGGTACGTCGGTGGATGTGAATCGCCAGATGCGCTTGATTGAAGAAGAGCTTGAAGTGTTGCGTGATCGGAATAATATGCTTGAAAAAGAAAACGATCGTTTGTCAAGTGAAATCAGAAAATTGTATTTGATCAGTTCAACTCGTGCCAACAACACCATCAACAATGCACAGATGACGACCAGTGTTGTTGATAAAGCGGCGGATTGTGCGGCAAATTTGAAAATGGCCGAACGATTCAGTCAAATGGAAAAAGATATACATCGTTTTATTGGTCGAATTTCAGAGTTGGAACAAGAGAAAGAATTGTTGGTGAAAGATTTGGAACGTCGTAAACGACTGGATAATATCAAAAAGGAAGAAAGCCAACTGATGAACGAACATCTGCGCACTGTGCACGTCGGTACCGCTTCGGTGGGCGAACTGAGGGAACGGGTGACGGAACTTCTCAAAGAGAACGGTAAATTGTGAACTGATTTGCAATTTTGAATTATTTTCATATTGAAATTTTTCAGTTGTCCTGACGTATGAATTGCAAGTGGAGAGGCGAAAAAATCGAGAAATGGAAAGTCTTTTGGACGATTATAAAGAAATGATTTCCACTCCACCCGCAAAAAGTGGCCGAATTGCGTGCAAAAAAACTACTGAAGATAAAGCTTCAGAAACTGTGCGACCGAGGCTGGAACAAGTAGATTTTTTTTTTCATTAATACAATTTTATCACAATTACAAATGAAAAACAGCGATGTCAAGTTTTGTAATTTTTATTGACGTGTACTGATTGAGTGATTGATTTAGCTCAACAATGGTTTGTTTTTTAGCTTTCAAATTATGCACGGTTCATTGCGGATTTTGATGCAGAGATGGGTTTGCTTTGCGTTGAATTTGACCAACTCGTTAGCCAGAGTCATACTTTTGTTAAAGCAAGAATTTTTTTTATATTATCCGAGTGCTGTTGTTGTCTTATTATTTATTTATTTATTATTGAATTAATTATTTAAGAAAGAGCGTAAATTGTCGATGCCTTTGCGATCAAGCAGTCAAACGTCGTCGTACGCAGAATCTGTTGACCAAGAGAAACATTTGGAACCGGAAGTGAAAATATTGAAACAGAGGTTGAAAACGTTGAAAAGTCGGCTTGAAGAAGAATGCAAATTAATTTCATCATCGAAGCCTGCAGAATTATTCGAACAAAGCCACAACAGCCAAGAGCACGAAATTAGCAAACTTCGTGACCAGTTGTACTTGGTAACTGTCTATATATGCATATATATGTTTATATTGATGTTGTTTGTATAATTTGTGTTTAGATGAATGCGGAAAAGTGCAGTGTTCAGAAAAAATTTGAAGCAGGTACTGTGCGTTTGTTGCAAACGGAAGAACGTTTGAAAAAAGAGCTGGAACGTGTGAAAGAGAATTATGAAAATCAGGTGAACGATTTGAAACGACGCTTGCAAGATTCGGAGCGGCTCGGCCAAGAAAATGCGTGCACGGTGAAAGAATTGGAGATGATGCTGGGCGAGAAGTGTTCGCACGCGCAAGAGTTGGAGTCGAAATTGAAGCAGATCGAGTCGGATACTCGTCAACGTTGCAGGGAGTTGCAAGAGAAGGCCGAGTCGGATCGCCGGCGTGTCAAGGAGTTCGAAATCAAATATCAAACTTTGGAATCCTTGCACGACACTGACCAAAGTCGATGGTCATTGGAACGTGAAAAGTTGAACAACGACCTCTGTGAGCTGAAGAAACGGTACGAGGAGATTCAGGCGGATTTAGAATCTTGCAAAGAATCCGCCGACAGAAAGCAGAGCACCTGGAATCGTCAGAAAGCGGACTACGAGAATCGTCTGAAGCAGTTGCAAGCAGAGCTGAGCGACATTGACCGTCGCACAGCGAAAAGAGCCGCAGATTTGGCCTCAGCCGAAAGTCAGAAGCTTGTTGCTCAAGTTGAGCAGATGAAGAGACAAGCAGATTTAGAAAAAGAAGCACTGCTTGCTGACAAAGTCGACTTGGAACACAAATTATCCCAAGTGAACAAGGAGATGATCAATCAGGGCGAACATTTGGAACGTTTGAAAGAAGAATTGGCACTCATGAAATCGAGAGTACGTATTTTCTCTTTTTCTTTTTTCTTTTCGTAATCTCAAAATACTTTCAAATTTTATTGTATGTGTACAGTTTGAATGAAAATTGTCTTCAAATTGTTCATTCGACGAGAGTAGATTTAAAAAAAAATCAAAATATTCAATTTGTCTAGGTTGGTGAGCAGAAGCAACAATTGCAAGATACGCGCAAGCAGCGGGACGATTTCAGAGAACAGCTTGGTCGTCTGCAGCAGAGTTGGACTCGTGAACGGGGTGAGTTGGTTCACAAATTGCGTCAAGAGGAGAAAATTCAACAAGCTGAACAGCAAGCTTTACGATTGAAATATGAAAGTCGAATCAAGGTGATGGAAGACAGCGTGAAACGAAATCAATCCCAAGTGAGAGCGAACAAGCAACCAAAACTGACAATGTTATATGTATATGTTTTTTACTTTTCATTTGCTTTTTCAGCTCTCTGTGGCTAGACACGAAAGGGAAAATTTTAAACAAAATACCGTGAGCTTGGAGAAAAAAATTGTAGATTTGGTTGCAAAGCACCAAGAAGAGATTCATGCGCTCAAGTCACAGTTGGATATTTTGCGCAAGCAGGTCGGTTCACACGCACACAAGCAAAACCTTCTGCTGTTGATATAAAATGAGAGAAGTAAAGATTAAAAAAAGATATTTTATTTATTTAGAACGATGAAGTTGAAAGCATCAAGTTGCAACTTTCTCAAAAATCTGTCGAATTGGAACAGCTTCTTGGCACTGCTAAAACCGAAAGAGATTTGTGGCTAATAGAGCGGAAACATTTGGAATCTAAGATTAAACAAGTTAATATACATATATATATATCTTATTTTATTTTATTTTTAAATGATGAATGATGATGAAAGGAGGAAAGTTTTTTTCAAAAAAAATAATTTGTTTCAGAGTTCTACAAAATCAACTTTGAAAAATTGTTCAGAGATCAATTTCGAAAAGGAGAAGATGCTCACTGATGCGATAGAAATTGCCGGAAAGATTCGCATTCAAATGGACGATTTGAAAAATAGTCATGACAAAAAAATCAACCAACTGAAAGAGAGTTTGAAAAGTCAACGTCAAGAATGGAATAAAGAGCGACAGGATATTAATAGAAAGCTGAAAGAGGTAGGTGTATATACATATATATGTATGTATGAAAGAAAAGCTATAAATAACTTTATTAAGCAATCAGTTGTTTGTTTGTTTGTTCAGTTTCATGTGTATTTTGTTTAACAAGTTGGGTTTTTAGGCAGAAGATCAGCTGAGAATTTTGAACATAGATTATCAGAATTTGATGAGCAAAGAAAGTGCACACGAGAACGAGAAAACCACCCTTCAGATGGAAAAGGACGCGCTGATCACTCATATCCAAGATGTGGAAATAAGAACTTTGGCCAACAAGTACAAGCTTGACAGAATTTCTGATCACATGATTGATGTAGAAGCGAAATTGAACAACAACAACAACAACAACAGCGACAAGTTGACTGACCATCTTGACCAACGTGACGTCGAATCTGCGCAACAGCTCATACGATCAGTACGCATTGCTCTTTGCCGAGCAAATTGTCAGCTTTTTGTCTAATTTGTATGCATAATTTTTAGATTTGCTTGCAGTTGAAGAATATTCGCGACGATATGGCCAAGGTGAAAGAATTAGGCAAAGCAGTGCCAAATTTGGAATTGTTAACCACGCACAGCACGAACAAAGATCGTATAAAATACGATGACGCGTTGCTGCTGGTCGATTTTCAACCCAACCAAACTAACAACGGAGGTAAAAATATTTCCCAAAGAGTAATAATGTTGTTTGTTAGTTAGTTAGTTAGTTTGTTTGTTTGTTCTTAACCAGATAAAAATGCTGCAAACACTGCCGCTGGCGAACGTCTGATCTCTGATGCAGCAGTGGCTAAGAATTCCACCAAGTCCGCTTTTTGTCGAACCGCAAGCAGTGAATCAAATTATAACTTTTCTACATTGCATCGATTGCGATCTCCTTCACCAAGTCCGAGAAAAATAACAAATTATCCCGAAGCGCCTCCATCTATTATAATAAGTAAGGGTGTTCATTCGATTTATTGAAATTGAAACGATATTTCATTTTCAACATATTTCATTCACAATGATGACAATACTGACAATTAAAATGAAATTTTAAATTATTTTATTTAACAAGTGTCCAGTTTTTTCCCATTGCACTGAACGAGTAGTAGCAGTAGAACGGTAGTAGTAAAAATAGTTAGTTATTAATAAATCTAATCCAGATACGAAAAAAGCAGTCGAATATGACAAAGATGGTCGACGTCACTGGGTGCGTCGAAGTATGTGCCGTAGTGTTTCCTTGGATCCTACTCCAGTGTCGAAAAATCCCCTCGTCTTGACCAGTGCTTCGGATTTACCTCCTCCCAGCGGTTCAACGCAACATCCGAGAAGCAACAGCGCAGGTATTGTCTCGTTGAGGTTTTATTTGTGTAGTCACGTGCAAACAAAAATAAAAAGATGTGATAGTAGTAGATATATTTCATAACGTTTGTTTGTTTGTAGGATCGGATATGCTTTTTCGTGTGAAGCCGAAGGCTGCGGTTTCGATCACCGCCACCGATTCAGAAATTCGTCCCGAGAATTGGACGCAGAGCTGCTCAGCTGCTGTCAAGCCTCAGATGCAGAAATCAAGAGAGAAAATTGCAAATTTATTCTCTAATCTCGGCCGAGAAAAAGGCGGCAGCAGAGTTCGAGAGAAGCGGCGAATATTCGAAGGAAGCAGAACAAGTTCAGTTGAATCATCCGAAACTGGCCAAATGATCGGCTCTCTTGGAATGCAGGTAAAAATATAGTATTTTGTACAATTTAAAAGATAAAAATTATTGTTTATTTTAAATTTACATTTGATTTTATGCATCGTAATTGTTTTTTTTTGTTCATTTCATCAACAGACTTGCTTAGTTGGTGCTTCGTCAGATATTGAAAATATTTTGCATAATAAAAAAAGTGGCGAGCGAAATTTGCCGCCGCGTCAGGCGAGATCAAGCAGCGCTACGAGACTTTTGCAAAGGCTCCGTGGACGCAGCACAAGTCGTGACACGCCTCGTTCAGCTTTCACTGAAACACCAGCAGCACCGTCATCATCATCACAAAAAGCTGATGACGCTGTCTCGGACAAAGTTGCTGCAGGTTGCTTTCACACGCATAATATGAAGAAAAGAAAAAATAAGCCGAAAGCAGCAGCAACAGCAGCTTATTGCAGCATCTCCACCAGTGAAGAACAATCGGTAAGCTAAAACGAAAAGAATTGATTGATTACTGTAAGCTTTGCCTTTTTTAAACAAGCACTACAAAAACGGGGAAGGAGTGTTTATTTGAATTTTTATTTCAAGCAGACAACCAGCAATGACGACTGCTACAACAAGGTTATAAACAATAAAGACACCACCACCACCACCACCATTTCTCTTGGCGACACTGAAACCACCGAAAGCCGTGCTCTTAGTAGCGTGAACAGATCCAGACCTCGGTCAAGGGAAACATTCTCAAATTTGAAAACACAACTACCTTTTTCAAAATAGAGAATTCAATCAATCAGAACTGATTTTACTGATTTTATTTTTTAAATTTTGCGCATACTTTTTTTTGTTTCCTAAAGCGCACAACATTTTAATGTGCCTTATAAAAAAACTTACACACACACGCACATATATATATATATATAATATGCATTGCAATTTTCAGTGTTTTTTATCTTTTCTTGAATTTGTTTTCTCATTACTTATGCTATAATTTTTTCAGGGAAAACAACTTAAACAACTAATAAATTACGCCTTATCGATTTGTAAGCTTGTTGATGAGGTGTAATGCACCGGAGAATTGCTGTGTAATGCATAAGCAAAATCAGCAGCAATATTACACTAGAATTAGAAGATTTTTTTTGGTGAGAAAATTTCAGTTTGACAATTAATAAAATTATCTACCATGCTCACTTATCAAACTCTTTCAAATATATCCATCTCTGTTATCTGAATTCATATAACTTCTTTGCCATCCGCAAGACTGCTGCATCAGACGACAAAGAAAATGGGTTTGATTTATCTGCACGAAGCAGGACATATACAAATTTCCACTTTATGAAATTTCCATGCAAATCAGTCTCCACTATGAGCATACGATGAATGACGAAGCATTGGAGATGTGTAATTTCAGGGACAATTCAATTGCCGGTAAGAAATACAAAGTTTTGTTTTATAGAAAAATAACAGAATAATTATTAATCTACTTGACATGTAATTTTTAGGCATATTTTCTATATCATCATCAGTTGTTTAAACTTCTTTAAACAGGTTTTTTAAAGTTTATTTATGAATTACTGATTATTCAATGTGCGCTGCTTTTCTGAACGACTCAGCATGATCGACAGGAATAACAAGTGGAATAACTCTGTTTCTGAATGTAT
Organism: Trichinella spiralis; assembly: GCF_000181795.1. Lineage (NCBI taxonomy): Eukaryota > Metazoa > Nematoda > Enoplea > Trichinellida > Trichinellidae > Trichinella > Trichinella spiralis. The sequence continues at coordinate 6,164,864 of NW_003526941.1, forward strand.
TGCAAAAAGATCTGTTTTGGAAGAAAATTATTTTATTACGTGTTTGCTAATTTCGCAAGAAAATAAGGTTGCAGTATTTCAGATCAATAGTATGTATATTCAGCGTTCAGCTGTCACTGATATTCAGCTGAGGAAGTGCGGTTCAACAAAAAGCGACAACTCAACTTGAAACAAAATCACCAACAAATCCATAAACAGGTATACATAACCAACCATTCATTTAAATAATAATAAAACAACAGAAAAAATGAAAAGGTATTTAGATTAACGAAGATCAAGAAGTTTCTAATAAGCATTCACGACTCAAAAGGGTAACTGTTCTACATTCTACATACAATAAATACTTTATTGAATTTCAATGAAATCGTAATAACTTTTAGTACTTAGTAAAGTTTAGCATAATGTTTACATACCATTACGCTATAACTGGGCAAATATGAATTTACGTCACCAAAGGCAAGTTCATATTATTCTAATTCCTCAAGCTTGACACACTTTTCAAAGGATCATATTCATAGTTATTCATAGCCTTCACAGTAATATTATATGTGAAAATCATCGGTCAAGAAACGCCCTAAAGTGTCCGCTTCGATATCATCGACAGTTAAGAGGTAAGTCACTTGTACAATTGTACTAACGTTCTTCGTATGAATCCCATCCTTTCATTTTGACTAATTCTTATTTAAGACGCACATTTAATTAAAGAAATTGCGTTTAAGAAATTTCAAAATTTAAGGATGCTATATGCCATAAGGAAAAATCAGGAACAAATTTCAACTCCACCATACACTTCTCTTTGCTCGTTCATTTGAAGACTTGCCATAAATTTTCACAAACCTGTTATTTTTTCATTTCATTTTGTATACGTCATTTCTTATCATTCCGTTCAAACTAATATCGCATTTTTCTGCCATCGCCAATTTGAGAAAAATGGCCAAAACGTTTTTGTCGAAATATCTACCTTTGTTAAATCGCGAATGATCACAATGACAAATCATAAGTGTTATGGAAAGTTTCAGCTAAAACGCAGGGTAAATTTGGAATAAATGTCCTCTAAAGTTAGGGCATTGCGCCTATATTAATACATAGGAAAGATGCACATCTATAACTTCCCCCACAGGGAACTGGAATGCGTGATTTTAAGCGAACGCTACCTTTTTGACATTTGAGTAAACTGAGCATTCAAACTGTGCTACCATATGCAACATTTTACTTTTTTGGACAAATTAGAACGTTTTAGAAAGTCTCATGGCAAACTAACACGATCAACAACTACCAACAAATATTGTTGAATAAACGGTATCTAAAGTTTGCATGCGCCTATTCTTATTATTATTGAATTTTTTCTTCATTTATGGGAACAGTATTGTACAATTATTTATTACAGAAACTAACAATAATACTCAGTTGATTATTTAATGAGATATTTGACAAAATTGCTTGTTAGCAAAGGTGTCATTTACAGAGGGAAAGAATACATGATTCCATGAAAACTGTAAATAAAACGTTTTATTTTCAATAATTCTTATTTCAGTATCATTTTTAATCAATTAAATTGCGTAAATAAAAATTTAGATTTCAAGGGGTTTCTGTATTACAAAAGTGAAATTCAGGCACAAATGTAATTGGAATCAGCAACTTTTGCTCACGGGTATTCGCTCAAATTCTTGTATAAATGCTAATGAAATGCAATTATAAGATGTATTATTAAGTGCGCAGGTTTCGATTCCGTCTCAGATGTCCCCACTAAAATCGCATCTTTGTGCAACTATTTTGGCAATATTTATTCAAATACGCTTCCATGCATCGTGAGATAAGGTTTGTTGTGATTCAGTAAATTTTTCTGATCAATTGAAATCATTTTTTTGGAAGAAATTAAAATTTTTCGACTTTTCAAAAAGCAAGGCTATACCCTTTGCTGTTTTTGTTATTTTCAAA
>NW_003526941.1:6167647-6177956 GCF_000181795.1 Trichinella spiralis
CCCACCTGTCACTCCCTTGAAACGGCTCCAGGATGGTTGAATTTTGATTTAGGAAACGTTTTTTACATTATAGTGAGGTATTCGATGAAACTGTGTAGTCTTTTGCAATAATTATTTGTTTTGGGCATGTCGATTTATTTTCATTTTCCGTTAATTTGGAATAAATTTATAGAAATTGTTTCAGGACGGATTGAAATGTAAATATAATCTAAATGTGATTACAAATTGCTATTCCACTGACATTTTCACCCTTTACCAGTTCTTGTTCTAGTATAGTTTTATTGAATGGTTGACTTTGCCATTAGTCTCGATTTTTTCATCCTTAGCTTGCAAAACGTTTCCTACAATTTTGTGATTGGCTGTTCATTGATAGGTTGTAATGGTTTCGTTATTAATTGGCTGATGAATTGTGCAATGTTATTAGTTACTCAATTTTCATCACCAATTGGACGAATGTGTAGTTATATTTGATTAGCTCCTTAATTCTGTTCATTGATTGGGTGATTATTTTTCATCAAAGCTTTCCCCCAATATATATTGCATTACAGCTTAATTATCTTAGAGCTTGGTAGCAGTAGTTTGGTGCAATATTTCAGATGTTTATTTAATCTGATTTTCCTTTATTTACATTTATAAGGGCAACAGTTGTGTGAATCAACACTCAAAAGGAAATTCATTTATTATGCATAATATTATATGAAGGTTGAATACAAACGTAATAACTTTTGTAATTAGTAAAATTCTCCATTGTATTGATGTCATTCCGCCATCACCACTATACGTGCGGTGATTTCAACTGGGCTACGCTAACTATTCTAATTTCTTGGACTTGATCTTGATCCAATTTTAAGAATGTCGTCATCGTGGTTATTTAGTTAATACATGCTTAGAGCAGCAGTCAGGAAGCGGGTTGAGCTCTTTTCCTCAATACCATATTCAGTTAGATAGTCAGTGATATTTCATTCCTGAGCCTCTGTTCTATTCATATACGATTCACATCAGACAGCATGTTAATCAACAATGGAGGTTGAACAATATGATGCAATTTGGATGTACTAAAGAATCCATGAGAAATTTGCTGAATAATTAGTGAACCCTGGCAGCGCGCTTTTTTTCGCATTTTACCTTTTTTTCTGCATAATGCAATATGAGTAGTAAGAGGAAGTTTTCACTTGATCGGTTGGTGGTTGTTCATACAAGAATGCAAGTGGACGAACTCTACTTCACGATACTTCTAACAGCGTATAGTGTAGTTTGGAATAGAGAAAGAAGTAGTGCTTGTTCAGCAATTAATCTGCAAAATATTATCATCATGCTAGTACAGCCTCATTTACGTAAGACACTATTCTATACTTCTTTAATTTACGCCATAATATTATTTGTGATAGATAGTGGCTTTGATCTGTAACGCATTCAGGATTTTGTTGTTGTTCAGCAATTATTATAATCTTTGGTGTTGGCTCATTACGTTGTTATTATGCGTTTTCAAAGCAAACGCATTTCTAGGTCAGAAGAGTAACTTTATGCAAATGTGATGGTAAACACAGCCGTTGGCATTCTGCTACGTACACTTTGTGCTATGCAAATGCGGTAGCAATGTTCCTTATATAAATTTCTGTTTATTGAGAGAACGGCATTATAGTATAAGTGTTCGCTGCTGAACGGCGGTCTAATTACTTACTGCACTGCGTTGTTTGGTCATTTTCATGGTTCAGTTCAACAAATACGTTGTGATTGTTAGACAGAAATATGAAGAAACCACGAACATCAGTTACAAAATGTAAGACTCTACGTTTGCTTTATAAGTCATCCCTGACAGGTCTGACAGGTATGAATTTTCATATATTTGCTATTTTTTCGTACAATGTTTTCTTTCTTTTTCATGGCACACTGCATTTAACATGCGCGCTTTTTAAGCTTTTCGTAGTTGCTTGATTTTAGTCTTTTTGAATGGAAACTAGCGCGTTTTTCTTCAGTAATGATGTTCAATTAATATTCGAGACTTTATTACGGCCAAGCCAATATATAATAGTTCTAATGGTATATATTGCTATAATTTTAAATAGTCCTTACAAATCCATTTGTAAAGTAGTACTCTGACATAGCGGTTCAACCCCTCCCGCATTATCTTTACTGTCCACTGTAAAGTTTATTGCTAATGTAACATACTTGCCCAATTGTTTAAAGGAAATGTCTGTCACCGGGATACTGCTGTCGCACAATCGCACCCCTAAATGCTTGTCACTGCTCAAATCGTGCACAAGATTGTTTCAGCATAGCCTAGGAAAGCTGCTGTTAGCTAGAGAACACACTTTTATACGACCACCTTTGATACTTTCAGAATGGCAGTAACGTTCCCTTCATTTTTGAAATGACTCCTTAAAGTTTTCATTATGTCATTGTACCGCCAATAGCACTGACTTATGCAGATGCCCCTATTTTCTGCCATTGAGAAAATAATGCCCATAAATGTTGTCAGTATTGATAAATGAACCTACGCCTGAATATTATACGTGAAGATTGAGTGGAAGACCGCATATGACAACTTCCACCTCCTCCATCCTTCAACCTCTCCCTCATTCCTTCCTGCTATGCTGTCCCGCCCTCCTTTCCTGTCCAATGATCCCCATCATTGCGCTCGTAATAATACTAAGCTGAACAGAGATCGCATTAAACTGAAAATTCTGCCCACCCCCTATTTCGAGATGAATGAACAGCACTTTGCTGTTTTTATCTCATATAAATCTAATTTCTCATAATTGTTATCGACTGACAATATAACCAAATCCAGGCTACTCGTCATTCTTTTCTTTTATTCTTTTCATGAAATGCAATACAGAATTGTCACCCTCATAAGTTTCTTGAATTCATTGCAAATCGATCAGTTGCTGAATTTCTGCGATTAGGGTTTTTCTCACATTGTATGAAACGCGCTGATGCAGTGCTCAGCCAAGTTTGCAGTCTTACTGTAAATAATCGTAAGGCGCAAACGTACGTGGAAGTGAGCTGTCAAGCGGCATACCCCCTTGTGCAGCCGCTTACCAAGATTATGTCAACGCTGCGCACTTGTTAAATTCTGTGCTGAGATAAATTGTATATTACAAAATTTCATGACAACTGTTTAATTTTCCATAAATCTGAAAAAGTATTTTATTCTCGAAACTATTTTCAGTGGAAGCTATATTTTATTATCCATATAATTTTGATTAGATGAAAAACATTGATAAAATATAAATTATTGAATCAACTTGTACTTTCATGCAACTAAATCACAACATGCATAAATACGCAGTGATAGCATTTCCGTTTATTTTTAGTAATTTTCGATGCTTCAGGTTAATAATATTTCCTTTTAGGTAATTTTAGGGAAAAATATTTGCATAACAATGCCATATTACGTAGTAATATGAAGTGTGTAAATAGAAACGTAATAAATTTCATCGTGTCGGTTCATAATGTTGTTCATATTGTTTATTTTAGTGCCCTATTACTGATGGAAAATTAGGGTGTTCTTCGCGTAGCAAAGTAAATAGTTATTTGCATAATTTACTTATTATACAATTGACCAAGCACATCGATTTTATTAGGTTATGCAGTTCACTGCAATGCTATCAATCTAGCATGTGGTCAACTATAATTCCGCTCTTCAACACCATCCATGAATAACTGGTAAGTTGGTTTTGGTATTTTGGTGGTGGCATGCTATGCATGTTACTTTACATATATGGTGAATGGAAACTGGCGGGTTTCTTTTCTATTGTTGTTATTGCTAACATTCAGGTACATCAGATGCTGAAGAAAAAGGAATTCTTCTTTTATTCATATCAATGAATATGAAACAACCAAATTCTGAAAACTAAGTGAATACGGTAACTATGCATCATGATGAATATGCCTTGCTTTTTACTTGAATTTTTTTGTTAAATTTAGGTTGAAGGTGGCAGTGACAATAGCGTCACATTGCTTTCATTCTAACTGCAGTACTAATATTAAATTATCATGTATAGGATATCATAGATTGAGTGGTCTTGATTCAATTCTTTTAAGAATTGAAAATTACATTTGCTTTGCTACATTTTGAAAATGCCCAGATGCAATCTATTATCAGTAAAGACAGGTAAATGCTGTTGGACAGTGGTTGTTGGAGTTGCTGACCTAGCGTTCAAAAAACGTATGACAAAAAAACAGTAAGTGTTGAATTTGATAGAAAGACGATAGACGTATTAGATATAGGTAGAATTAGGTAACTTCTGTAATTACAGATTACGTCATCAGCTGAGTTTTTATGGTGTTCCTTTTGCTCTGGGCAACGTGGTAAGTCATGTTCACATAATTTCGTTCTAAATTTGCCATCACTAGCTTCCGTAAGTATTGAATTTGCTTCTGATTGCAGTTGGATCGTACAGTGTGTTTGTGCAGTGACGTTTCCCAGTTGTTATAGTGTGGTTTCACTTATCATAAAAGTAACATCGAATGGATTGTAATTGTAGCAGATTTCGCTAAGTCAGTCGAGTAGCGTTCTTACAAATCCTGACAGCGCACTGATGCTTGTTGCTGTCAGTGCGTTTCCAATGTGATATCATAATAATTAATGAGTAGCTTTTGTTTATAATAACTATGTATTACGTCATCCCATGAAGCTTGTTTCGTTGGCAACCCTTGTTCACATGGACATAAAGGCGTTTCCTAGCCGTCCCAGTGTGCCTTTGCTTATCACATATAGTATCGTTTATCAGTAAGTATTGAATTTGATTAATTAGCTGGAAGATGCGAGTGTTACATGAATTGAATTAGATAACATCTATAATGAAAGATAACATCATTAGCTGAACTGTTTTCAACTTTCTTTCGCTCTGGACACCGTGTTTGGTCATGTTCACATCAGTTTGTTCTAGATGTGGCATCACAAACATCCGTAAGTATTTAACTTCCTCCTGATTGCAGTTGGATACGTAAAGTGTGCACATTTTATCCATGACAGCATTACATTAACATCAAGCGAATTCGATGTTTCTTCTGATCGCCCTCTGAGTTGAAGTTGACGCAGTGACGTTCATCATTGGTACTAGTGTGGTTTCATTTATCATAAGAGTAAGAAAGAAATAAATGATTGTAATTCTAGCAGATTACGTTGAGACAGTCGAGTAGCGCTGGTGCACGTATACATGTTTCGTGAGTGCGTTTCCAATGTGATATGACAAAAATTAGTAAGTAGTTTTTGTTTATAATAGCTGTGGATTATGTCGTCTCATGAAGCCCGTACTGATGCCAACCAGTGTTCACCTGGCGTTTCAATTCCGTTTTCTAGCCGTCCCAGTGTGCCTTTACTTATCACAAATAGTACGAAGGAATTTCCTATTATGACAGCAATGAAATATGTTAAATAAATAGAACAGGTATCCCAGCATTTTGTTCTTGATAGCAATAGATTACGTCATCAGAAAATTTTTGTTTAGTCGCAGCTATGGCACTCTCAAATTGCGTTTCCTACGGTTCTGATGTTTTTCCTTGTCACGCAAGGTAAGGTAGAATTGCATTATCTTTTTGTAGAATTGTATTTAATGTTTTAGTGCGTAACTGTGAAGACGAGAGCCGCATCTTGAATGATCTCCATCGAATAACGTTTATTATGCTGCTGTTATTCGTCTTCAATGTAACTGTAATATTCAACTGTAATATTGTAATATGGTATATGACTGAATTTTAGAATCATGGCATTTTTATATCAAATTCTTCATTTAGTGCAGTAGAGATAGCGTAAAGTAATGGTACGTAGCATCAAAGTAAGTGGACAAAGTAATGCAGGTAAGTAGAGTCGAAGAGGATATTTTAAAGTGATTCCGTACAGGTAAATGGACTGCAGGTAAGTACTGAAGGTAAGTACGATAACGTAGGCTGCAGGTGAGTAAAGTAAAAGTTGTGCAGGTAAGTATATAAAGAAGAATGATATCGTAGAATTAAGTGGATTGAAGAGCAGAGGTAAAGGTAAGTATGAGGCGTAACTCTACGCCGAGTGGAGTACGGGAGAGCGCACTGGGGAAATTCTAAAGCATGCAAGTATCGAATAAGTTATGCAAATTTTCGAAAAAATACCTGAGGGAATGCCCTGGGCATAGCCTGAAAGCAAAAGAAAATTTGCATATCCCCCTGAAGGCAAATATTGTGCAATAAAATGCTTTGGGCGTAGCCTGCGGGAATATGCAAATTTTTATTTGCCCTGGGGCATAGCCTGAGGCGACGCCTGCGGCTAAATTTCAAAAAATTTCGAAATTTTCAAAAAATTGCCTGAGGCATAGCCCCAGGCGTAGCCTGAGGGCATATAAAAATTTGCATATTACCCTGAGGCGATTAAAAATTTGCATAAAAGCTCCCTGAGGGCAAATATTGTGCTATAAATTGCCTGGGGGATAGCCTTAGGGCATATGCAAATTTTTATTTGCCCTGAGGCGTAGCCTGAGGGCAAAGCCTGGGGCTATATTTTAAAAAATTCGAAATTTTCAGAATTTTGCCTGAGGCATAGCCTAGGGCGTAGCCTTAGGGCAAATAAAAATTTGCATATTACCCTTAGGCTATTAAAAATTTGCATATTTTATTAAATAAATCGCCTCAGGCTTTTTAAAATGTGTAATTTCAATCTTCACATGTATACTTCACCCTGAACACTACTTACCTTATCTTTTTACATTACCTTCACACTTATACTTACCTTCTCCCTATACACTACTTACCTTCACACTTATACTTACCTTCTCCCTATACACTACTTACCTTCACATTTATACTTACCTTCTCCCTATACACTACTTACCTTCACACTTATACTTACCTTCTCCCTATACACTACTTACCTTCACACTTATACTTACCTTCTTACCACTTACCTTCATCCTATACATTACCTACTTTCAGTTATACTTACCTTCACCGTAAACACTACTTACCTTCACACTTATACTCACCTTCTTACTACTTTTCATCCTATACACTACCTACTTTCACAGTTATACTTACCTTCACACTTCACACTACCTGCCTTCACCTATGCAGTACTCACCTTCACATTTATACTTACCTTACCTGACTTACCCTTAACTATTAGACTACTTACCTATTTATCTTCATACTTACCCATAGTCTGCTTCCTTGTCTTTTTAGACTTATGATAGACTTGACTTTTTAGACTTATCTAAATGAAAAATCTTGAAACACTAGTACCAGACAATAATTATAAAAATTATAAAAAGCAATTATGAAAAAATTATGAAAAGCACCATTATAAAAACCTGAAAAACTAATACGACAAAATTTACAACAATTTACAACAATTTACAAAATTACAAAATACAATTTAAACTTTATTCATCTATATCTAAACGTAATTTGATTCTGAAAATATTTGCAAAACAAGTGTGCTGAAAAGTAAAGCATTTTAAACAACATTGATATAAAACAACCATATTGTAAAAAATTAAAGACAAACAACAGTGTTGTTCCTTAATTGCTAAGTATACAAATTTGTGGAAAAACTACGTGGTATTCGTACAACATTTGTCCTTCATGATGCAACCTTCAACAGTTATGCGCTGAAATTTCCAATTCTTAGCATGTGATAAGCAACAACGCAGTGTGGATGCTATCACTCATCAATAAAAAACAATCTGCACTTACAAAATACTTACCTACTCGCAAAATACTCTACAAAAATACTCACCAAACGCACTGATGGCAACACGCACTAACAGACTTGTATGATGTATCTGAAAACCAGTGCAAATCGACTATATTCACGATATATGCTACTATTACAATCATTATTTAATTATACCGTACTCCTGTGATAAGCGAAGCCACACAGATTTCTGGACCAATACTGGGTAACGGCATTAAGCCAACTTAAACTAACGCAGGAGTATGAACGTACATCTACTCGATGTTGATGATGTAATCCATTCCTATAATGGGCAAAATGTGTACTTTATTTCTGTGATGGCACATTTAGAGCACATTGAAGTAAAGGTGACATACCATGATGGCAAGAGCAACAGGAATTCCAAAACATTCAATTATGTTGACGTACACTATTTAATTCGATAACAAGAAGCATACAGGATCAGATATAAGTAGAATTAGAAGACATTCATTATAGTAACAGATTATAGATACTCAATTACTTACAGATTTTTGTACATCTTTTCAATCCATTGAGGGAAACCCGAACCACCATTAGAGAAAGATATTCAAGTTCATAGAAATAATTCCACTGCACTGACACAACCCATTGCTATAATAAAGTGCATAAAATTCATTCTTACTGTGACGATGAAGAAAACCAGAAAGCGGAACCGTTGAGACACATGACTGATCACGGTAGAAACATGAACAGAGCAATAGTCAAACTAAAAAATAGATACTAAATAACACAGCGAAATAAAACATTGGATTACAAAATGAATGAAATTCAAATATCATCGTGATGCACTGTTATTCGGCTTCAATCACTTTTTATAATACGGCTGCTTCTCATAAGTATCATTTCAACCGCTATCCTGAGTTCATTAAAGCGCACGCAACGTAAGATACAGAAATAAATAAAGTTGCATTATGTCCTTGATGATATACTAATGAAGACAATTCAAAAAAAATAAAAAAAGTTGAAATTATTTAATAATTAGTGTCATATAAACAGAATATTTTTTACCCACACTCGTTCCATATATTGCGTTGTATTATCTTGTACATCTAAAAATTTCTAATGTATATTTCAAATGTAAAATTCAAATTTCAAATTTACTAAAATCAAAAGCAACCAATCTATAATATTACTTACATTACGTTGCACGTACGAATACAATAACAGACGTGCTGCTGCTGATGGCGTTGCTAACTTACAATCTAAATATGTCGCAAATAATCATTTTGCGCAGCTGCTTGTTGGCCATCATTGTTATTGAAATTTCACGGAAATAAACAAGATTGCAAATCAACAGAAAATGAAAATAATTATGATGCATACTGTCATAATGTTCTCAAAATAGGATTTTTTATATTCATTGATATGAAAATACAATAATGTAAATTCAAAATGTGAATTATATTAATGCAGTCATCTCTAAATAAAAACAGAAATAGATACTTCTTCGTCTTCAGCATCTCATGTACCTGAAAGTTAGCAATAACAACAATAAAAAAGAAACCCGTCAGTTTCCATTCACCATATAAGAAAAGTAACATGCATAGCATTCCACCACCAAAATATCAGAGCCAACTTACCAGTTATTCATGGATGGTGCTGAAGAGCGGAATTATAATTGACCACGTGCTAGACTGATAGCATTGCAGTGAACAAAATAGCCTAATAAAATCGATGTGCTTGGTCAATTGTATAATAAGTAAATTATGCAAATAACTATTTACTTTGCTACGCGAAGAACACCCTAATTTTCCATCAGTAATAGGGCACTAAAATAAACAATATGAGCAACATTATGAAACGACACCATGAAATTTATTACGTTTCTATTTACACACTTCATATTACTACGTAATATGGCATTGTTATGCAAATTATTTCCCTAAAATTACCTAAAACGTAAACTTATTAACATGAAGCATCGCAAATTACTAAAAATGAACGGAAATGCTATCACTGCGTATTTATGCACGTTGTGATTTAGTTGCATGAAAGTACAAGTTGATTCAATAATTTATATTTTATCAATGCTTTTCATCTAATCAAAATTATATGGATAATAAAATATAGCTTCCACTGAAAATAGTTTCGAGAATAAAATACTTTTTCAGATTTATGGAAAATTAAACAGTTGTCATGAAATTTTGTAATATACAATTTATCTCAGCACAGAATTTAACAAGTGCGCAGCGTTGACATAATCTTGGTAAGCGGCTGCACAAGGGGGTATGCCGCTTGACAGCTCACTTCCACGTACGTTTGCGCCTTACGATTATTTACAGTAAGACTGCAAACTTGGCTGAGCACTGCATCAGCGCGTTTCATACAATGTGAGAAAAACCCTAATCGCAGAAATTCAGCAACTGATCGATTTGCAATGAATTCAAGAAACTTATGAGGGTGACAATTCTGTATTGCATTTCATGAAAAGAATAAAAGAAAAGAATGACGAGTAGCCTGGATTTGGTTATATTGTCAGTCGATAACAATTATGAGAAATTAGATTTATATGAGATAAAAACAGCAAAGTGCTGTTCATTCATCTCGAAATAGGGGGTGGGCAGAATTTTCAGTTTAATGCGATCTCTGTTCAGCTTAGTATTATTACGAGCGCAATGA
>NW_003526941.1:6187421-6188459 GCF_000181795.1 Trichinella spiralis
TGCTAAAGTTTGATAAAGTTGACGTTCTGGAAAGTTCCATGGCAAAGTAACCCGAACTGTTGAATAAATGGACTCTAAATTTTGCATGCGCCTCTCTTAATACACAGGAAAGCATCCCATCTGGAACTCCCTTGAAACGGCCCCAGGATAGTTGAATTTTGATATAGGAAACGTGTGTTGCATTATCGTGAGATATTCGTTGAAATTGCGAACTCTTGTGCAATATTTCTTTGTTTTGAGCAAGTCGATTTTTCTTCATTTTCCGTCCATTTGGAATAAATTTATAGAAATTGTTTCAGAACGGTTTGAAATGCCCATAAAATTTTCCATTTATTAGTTTCCTATTAGTTTATTTCATTTGTTCGACCAGTAGAATTGCATTTCTCCAGCTGTAGCTGTCAACATTTATTAATACCTGAGTGTCTATCGTATAACTAGAATATGTTTGATTTCATGAAATAACAATCTTATCATTGATTGCTATGCTGTTCATGATACTAATTATTCATTGAGCTTCTCAACGATACCAAGAATGCAGCTGTTTGAATCAGTTTTCGCTCAGGCCATTATACTCAATTGACGCTTATGCAAACTGCTTTGAATGTAGTTTTTTGTGAAAATGATTGTTTGCAAATTGTGAAAATATAATAAAATAACAAATTATGACAAACTAATTCACCCACGCATGGGATTTATTCTAATCTTTCAAGATATATGCATTTAGGCTCAGTAGAACAAAGGCCTCCCTCTAGGGAACACAAATGTATTATTGAATTCTTTCTTCATATATGGGAACAGTATTGTACAATTATTTATTACAGAAACTAACAATAATACTCAATTGATTATTTAATGAGATATTTGACAATATTGCTTGTTAGCAAATGTGTCATTTAGAGAGGGAAATAATGCATGATTCCATGAAAACTGTAAATAAACCGGTTTATTTTGAATTATTCTTATTTCCGTATCATATTTAATCAATTAAATTGCAAAAATAAAAATATAGATTTCAAGGGGTTTCTGTATTACAAAAGT
>NW_003526941.1:6189209-6327845 GCF_000181795.1 Trichinella spiralis
AATATTTATGGGCGGTAAAAAAAGGAAGTTATAAAATTGGTGTCCATTCAGTTAAAAGGAGCTGGTACCTAGCCATGATGATAATAACTTTGCCAGTGTTCCGAGAAAAAATTTATTCATTAAATTTAAAAGGGGAACTGGGATTGTTTAGTGAACCATTTCAATTCAGACNTTTGATTCAACCACCCTTTGAAAAGAAGNNAAAAATGAAATGNCCTAAAAAACAAGAAGGGAATGGCAAAACATAACANTTTANCAAAAANCGGCAAAAAATAATGGAAATTGATAATTTTAATTGTGNTATCACGGTTGNTCATTTTAAAAAGAGTGGTCAAACCAGTCAACATTGTGTATCATATATACAANNCGACACAATACANGAAGCTNAATTATTTAAAAATTTATAGGATTTTAGCCCTCTCAAACTTTANCATCGTGCACTAATGGAACATTTCATTTTATCATGATTTCCAATGAAAAAATACTTCTGCAAACCGATTTGAGAAAAACATCATCAATTTTTACCAAAAAATAGCAAAAGGTTTATTGGAACTGAAAATTCAGATATCGAAGAAGGATTATTTTGATAGAATTCACTTGACTCAAATTTAATAAAACATGGGTGAGACCTGACGGCACCAANTTCCNTCCTAGTAAACTTCGTCANTAAAAAGTGATGTTGGGTAAATTGGGTGGTAAGTGCTAGAGTTTCTACCCTCCTAGCTTTATACTCTATTGCCAGTGTACATGAATTACAACATCAACCTGCGGTAGAATATGAGCAGCTTGCCGTCTCTACTGACAATTTCATGAAAGTGCTTATATTCTGATATTTTATTTTCAGCAATAATTCGTTTATAATATGTTTATTATTTTCCTTTTGAACAGTTTAATACTTTAATACACTGCTGCTAAACGTAATCATGAAATTTATAACAAAATATAGGTCTTCTTGATAAAGCATTATCTAGTTATGTCGGGCTATTATAGATTCAGTATCTACTTTCAGCAATATTATGATGTTAATCAATTTAAATATGTAACTTCAAAATAATTACCTTTTCACCATTTGGAGAAACTATTTTGAAGAGGTGTGTAACGTGATTCACCATTTTGAATAAAAATGATGACGCTTGTCAGACGTCCTTTGAGAACATCTTCCATTCTAATGTTGCTGGAAACCATTCACCTATAAATATTTCAAGTCAACCTCACAAGATGATTCAATTCATAAATTTTTGTAGAATCAAAGTATACGCAACATGCACATCGATAAGTTATATATTATGATTAATATTTCGTTTTCTTTTCGCAAATAAAAATTTGCATGAAACATGTGCTTAACACGCTGTGCAAATAATGTCTGTTATGCTCAGTAAACAATCTCCGCGACCGTTGATGCAAAATCACACAAACAACAAGATATGCGATAGAACTTTCGAATATTAACGATAATATTTTGGGGTTGCTTTTGAAAAAGGGTGTTATATATTCCAAAATGTAGCAGAACCGTACAATTTAATTTACAATGCTCACAGGCATCAATATGCTAATCAGTTTTATTTTTATGCATGCTTTCTTGTTGTGGTTAGTTTCCCTGCTGCTGCTATATACAGTTATTTATCCTGTTTCGCTATTTTAAGCCAGTAGCCACGCATTTGCCTTTTTTAAATATTACTCACTGTTAATATTGATTTTTTCAGCTTTTTTATTATTATAAGAGAAACAAATCGTTGCAACTTGTCTGTCAGCAAAATAATAATAATAATAGTAATGAAAATATTGTGACATTGGTAAATTTGTGGCAGACAAATTATTGAAAAGACAAATAACAAAGTGAAAATGAGAAATTGATAAAATGGGGAAAATTTTTGAATGAAAATGAAATAAGGTTGTAGTTGTGGAATGTGAATGTAAGAGTACAGAAAATTGAATGCGAGTGTGTTCTTATTTATTATGTTAAACTGGCGCATCAATCTACTTTGTCAGCAGGTCCAAATAAATTTTAAATTTAACAGAGATATTTTTTTTAAAGTGAAAACTAAAAGGAAGCTAACATATATGTACGTGAGTGCATACGTTTGGTGAAAAACCATTGCTGCCTTCAGTTATCCGTATTATTAGTACTATTATTATTATTATTATTATTATTATTATTATTATTATTATTATTATTATTATTATTATTATTATTATTATTATTATTATTATTAATTTCACATTTATTATGCTTGTCAAGTTATGCGAATAGCATATATCACAAAAGTATCAGCATACATTCTCAAACATCACTTACCTTTTTAAAATACATGACTTTCAAAAGTGGAATTATATTTCGCACATGCCACTCTTTTGTTGCATTTGTTTCCAAATCATGACCATCCTGAAAGTGAATAATATTATTGTGGTCATCTCAACATGAAAACAAATATTGGTACACGTTTCTATAAAGCATCTGAAAGGGAATAATAATAATACTAATACAGATGTTGATTAGTGTTCTTTCACCATAATTAAACGTCAACCAAATAGCATTCATAGAAAAGTAAAGGCAACGTAACATCAAGCATAATTCAAAGATGGTAATGAAGTGTAGAATTATAGTTGAACACGTGCCTCTAGCCGTCGCACAGCACTGAATAACTGAACATAATAAAAATGCTCTGAAGTGGTGTTTGATAGTAAGTAAATTATGCAAATAGAAAACTACTTTGCCTCTGGTAAGAACAGGCTAATTTTATATCACTAATAGCGTAGCAGCGTGCATATGATGAACAATTTTATTAAATGACGAACGTCATTTGCTTTTTATTTAAATACATAATATAACGTAAAATTTCCTTACGATGCAAATTTCTTTCACTGAAATATTATGAAAAGCTGAAAGACTAAATATTTCTAACATAATCTGTAAAAACTTCTAAATTAACAGAATTTAGCTGGGTGAAAGTGTATTGTCATGCAGTACATTGTATTACATGTTTTCCTTACAATCAATATTCGAAGTATAATGAGCAGTTTTTATCTAAAATCAACTTATAAAATATAATATCAGTAAAATACACGTGTTGAATAAAATTAATAATATATTTCAGGAAAAGTTAGTATAGAAATAATGTTCAGCTTCAATCCATTAATAGGAGCCACGATTACTGAAAATACCATAATAATAAATATAATTAGAAGAAGTGACAAATAAACGATTGATACAAACAACACAATTACAAAAACAAATACGATTTGCTAAAATTATCAACAAGAAAGAATACAAGGAAATTTTAAATTCTATACATGCTTGTGATAAAGAAATGCAGCAAGTAAGTGAAAGGTGAAATATCCCCTTTAACAAAACGAAATGCGACATACAGAAAAATCGCTAAATCGCTTCACTTTCATGCTCTGATTACAGCATAATACTAGTTGAATATTTCTGAAAACATAAATAGCATTATACATTTGTATTTGAAAAATGATTAATATAGTTGTCAAAGAAAGTCAGCTTTATTGCTTCAAATATAATGGATTGAACAATACGAAAAAAAATATTGAAACAGGCTAATCATTTTTAAAGCAAAGTGCAAAATGCTCACTTATTAAATTTCACGCTAATTGGGTATATATCAACAAAGTTACGGTTGCGTAAATATTCTATCAATCAAGTTAAACAAACTGCCAAATTTAAAAACAGTTTATTTCAGAAATATAGAAATGTGTTCAATCAGACTTTGCAGAACTCTCCAATTTATCGATATATAACTATATTCATCAAAAGAATTCAAAATTTCAAAAAAATATTTTTCCCTAAAAACGTGAAAACAGCAAAGTCTATAGCCCACAAAATTTCGAAATTTTCGAAAATCCTATTTTTTTCCAAAAATAGTGTCGGAATGTATGAAAAAATTAAAAAACAACAATGAGGTTGTTCCCACGTTGGTTGATTCCGTACTTCTTGAGATATTGTAGAAAAATTGAAATTAAAATACAATTTTAATGATGAAGAAAGGAAAAGAAATAAAATAAAAAAGTTGAAAAGATATTAGTAGAAAACGATTTTGCTAAAGTTTATCAAGAAATCCACAATATTTTGTACAAAAACAAGTTCTTGCTTAAACAACATTTGTTCCTGAATTTCGTTTCCATATTACAGCATACAAAAAGTTTCAAATTTTTGTTAACGTTATTTCATTGATTGAATACACTACAGAAATAAGAATTAGTCAAAATAATAATATGTAAATGCAATTTCAATCCAACGTGGGGTTGCTTTTATCTGTAAATATCACAATCGCTAACGAGTTATTTCATCAAATTTTTCGAAAAATCAACGATTTACGATGACTGCATTTACAGTTCATTTTCATTAGCGGTATTCAGGGAGTGTTGTAAAGAAAAAATACATTCATAGAACCATAAGTTTAATATCACTGAGAAGTTAGTTGAATAATGAAAATGATGTACAGCACAGTAATTAGTAATATGACTGTTTATTAACAAATAAAAGATACGGAAAGCATGCGACAGTACAAACAGGTGTTAATCAATGAGAAAGCGAAAAATCGTTAAATATTGATATCAATAGTGCATTATAAAGGGATGAATTAATATAGAGTTAGTATATCAGATGCTCTATGTCCATTTCCTGCTGATTTGAAGCAACTTCCATCAAATTAAAGTGTTTTAAAATGATGTTAAATTCGATCGCTAAAATGCAAGAAATATTGTGCAAAGCATAAAGTTTTGGATGATTCTTTCACTGAAATACCAAAGGTGTTCCATTTTCTGAATTGCGCGCATGAAGGTTGCATTTAAAGAAAATGTCAGATTTGAGAATTTTCTGTGTATTAACATAGGCAATGGTGCCAACTTTAAAAGCCACACGTATTAAGCTCGAGGCTGTTTTCCATGCAACTTCGCAAAACAATTTAGTTTATCCATATGTATCTATTTTGGAAAGAAAATGCAAATATTGCTAAACAACTTTGTTCTGCCCTGAAAACAGAGTAGCCTATTTAGTCCATGAAATTTTGATTTCTATACGAAAATCCTTCAAACAATTGATATAGATAAATCAAAAAAATGCAAAATCTATTACCACATTTTCCACACAATTCCTAGTAGCGTAGTTTTTGAGATTTTGCTTTAAATGAGCTACCAAATTTCGATGTTAATGGTAAGGATAAAAAAATGTATGCGTTTGATAGTCACGCATAGAAGTGGCTTTGATTAAAATTCACTTCGACGCAGCAAATCGTTTCCACAATAAGGATGCTCTTAGTAATAACAGAATAAGATAAAATTTGTACTTGATTTCTATTTGTTTAATACAGGCTGCATGTACTTCAGACGTTTTATATGAGCTATTGCAACGAGTGATAACAGTTTAGTAGTAGCGTACAATAAAATTTATGATTTTCAGATTAAACGTTCATTGGAACACACAATATTTCTTACATAAATGCTAATTTCCAAAATGAGATTTGAACTAAGTTCCTACGTATCGCAAGGAGATGCTCATTAGTGTAGATAGATGATTATATAATAGTTATTATGCATGCAGACAGTGAAGCTCATCTGAAGGTTAGTCAGCGAAACTGAAATCCATTAATTTGCAACTAAAATAGTCTGTAGTGATACATAGAAAAAACGTTAGTACAACTGTAAAGACGACTTACCGCTTAACTATCGGTGATATTGAAGAGGTGACTTCATCGTATTTCTTGACTGATGATCTTCACATTAATTACTATGAAGATAACATTTTGAAAAGTAGGTCAAGTTCATGGAAATCAAATAATGCAAATTTGTACGTACGTACGTACTCTTTCGTGGCTTCATTTTCAATGATGCTTGTTTTCGCCATTGTTCGTTCACCGGAACGGTCAGCAAATCGCCAAAAACAAACAAATTTATTCTTCATTTATTTTACGAACGCTTCAAAAAAAACATGAATATATACACGCGGAAGCTTGAAGAGAAAAGAATGCCTATAAGGTAAAATAAAAAAGGAAATTTCAGCTTTTCAAAATCAGTGCAAATGATTTTTGGAAAAAAGAGAAGTGAAACAACCCTAAAAATCAACAGCGACACACGCAGGCAAAATAATAACAACGAATTTGTTGTATGTCTGATGTGAAAGTATGTTATGATTATGAGTCATATTGGTATTGCAGTTAACGCAGACGACCGACCGATCGGTGAATGCAGTGAACATGAACTGTGGCTTTTTTGCTTGCAATAAAGTAAAATGCATATTAATAAGTATGTAAAAGAAAAAAAACATATTTGTAAAATAAACTGAAACAATAACAAAAACATCCAGTGACAAACAAATGAGGAGAAACGGTTGGACGCGAAGAAACAAACAAATAACAGTTTTCGTAGGAAAATCATAATTAATAAGTATATAAGTAGTGGAGCACCCCTTCAAGAAAATAATAAATACTGAACAGTAGACAAATAGAATTGTCAATTGTAGATGGATTTATAGAACGAGTGTGGATTAGAAAAGTGGAAATTCGGCGCTACGCGTTGCGAACCCACGTGGATCCTGCCGGAAGAATGTTCAAACTGTTTCCGTTGGTCATATTTTTCATCGTACACGGTACACTGTAGCCGATGTTTGAAATGCCATCGTGCGCTTGAGCTTAAAAAAATTCTTTTAGAGCTTCTCAACAAACAAACAGAAAAATAAAGCTTACCTGGAACGTTAGCTAGTCGACGTACAAGAAGTCGCACTGATGATTCCCTTTTGATCAATTCAATCGCTTCAGCATGAGTCATGTTTGCAGTGGTGACGCCGTTAATTTCCAACAACTGATCCCCTACCTGAAACAGAAAGAAAAATATTTTTTAAAAGAACAACGAACAGCACATTTTTTCAAAAATTAAACCCTATCCTTATGCCCCAAATAATAATTATGATTATTATAGTAAGTGAAAGCAATACACAACAAACAACACACGCAGCACCTGCAAACGATGATCCAAATCTGCCGGTCCACCTTCGGCAATTCTTAAAACAAACAACGGCATGTTGGAAAATTCACGACCTCCACGAATGGAAAAACCAAATCCTTTGGCTCCACGTTGCAATTCAACGGCAAAATACTCTTCATCTTCAATAAGCTATAATATTCAAAATAATAAACAAACGAACAAGCAAACAAGCATATTGAAACAGAGTATAAAGATCAATAAAATTCAGCTGAAATTAAGCTCATATAATTTGCTTCTAGTCCACTTTTTGAACCCTGAATACTTTTTGCATAAATCCATTCATTCACACTGCGTGTAGATTGCAGTTGAAGTAGTGAAGAAGAACAACAGTGCCGAAGAAGACTGTTGTGATGCGCAGAGTAGTATAACTAGAGCTAGTAAACGTTGGATGATTTTGTTTATTTGTTTGTTTTACTATTTTTAGTGGTAATAATTAATTAATTAGAAAGGTTTTTTAACACAACGCGAAAAAAATTACCTTAAGCAAAAGACGCGTGATGAAAGAGAAATCAGACGTCGATGGTTGTTCACCTCCATCAACTGAGTTCCATCGAACCCTGTTGTGATTAACAAAATGAAACAAAACACATATTTGACATGCAAAAAACAATGGGTTTTTCCAAAATGAACAGCATCATCAGCAACCATATTATCGCAATTCGAATTTATATACTATTTACCGTGCAGGAGTCGGCGGTTCAGATACAACAATACAATCGTACTCCAACGACTCGCAGATTGGAGGAGAAGCTCGGTTAAGTTCGCTCAAAACAGACTCTATACTGCTAAACTGAAAATACCAAATTGCTCTCGGCTGTGCTGACAACAAATAATCCAGTCAAATATATATGTAAGCAAATACAGAGAAAAAAAAGGAAAAACCGCCACAACATTGAACATTTCTATGCACCGGATGATGTATGTACGCAAAGCATTTTCTGTTTCAAAATTGTTCTTTTCAACCCAATTTACACACACCGGGATAAATAAATCACCGCGGATCAATCATCCCACATCCCAACGGAAACTTGGTTATATTGTATATTTAGTTTAGCATATGCGCGTGGAAAAAAGTACAAATGAGCGAAATTGGCAAATGGAATAATAAACAGCACAACAAAGAGGAAGCAAGCGTATGATATGATATGATATGATGATGGAAAAAATAAAAAATGCACAACGTCAAATCAGCAATAGCACAACAACGCAACACTACTCACCCGTTTAGGAGTAGATTTTGTGGGAGAATTTGACGGCAATCTCACGCCAACCATTGTCCCATTGGCTGTCCGATCATAATTAGAAGAAGGCGCATCTACTGAAAAATTTTAAAGTTTTAATTTGTTCCACAATTTTCCAACTTGCAAAACAGAACGTCACTTTCAACTCACTTTCAGCATCTGGTGATCCAACACTCAGCGTTACAACGTACCCGGAATCTTTGATCAAATTGACAATGTCACCGTGTGGCATGTTCAGAATGCTGATGCCATTGACGGCAACAATTCGATCACCAACTCGAAGATGACCGCATCGTGCTGCCGGGCTTCCATTGATGATACGTCCTAAAAAGAAAAAGAAAATAATAAATAAAATAATTTGATAATTCAAGAAGCTGTAGAAATATAGTTTAATAATTTAAAAAAAAGAAGAAAAATTAAAAGTACAAACAAGACCATATAATCACTGTCAAACAAAAATTTTATCACACAGACACCCACACCCACACACACAGAGAGGCACAAAAGAAAAAGACAATCCAAATATAGCAACAACATTCAAGTTACCAACAATAGGTTGAGGGCGAGAAGGAGCTAAGCGTTTAAGCTGACGAAATGGATCTGAAAAATGCTCAAAGATTGTCTGTCGAAGGAAAAAAAAAGAAATGAATAAATAAATTTGCATAAAAGAGTAGTTTTACGTTTGTAATACAATTAATTGTTGTTGTACTTGACAATCAGTAAGTAACGGTTGGAAAAATGTTCCATTTACTACTACTACTTCTACTGTAATATTATGTGAATAAATTTCATCTAGACACAATTGAAAATACAATAGAGAAGATGAACGGATAATGCTGAGAGAATTGAATCAAAGTCAGAGATATAAAATGATCAATAATAACAATACCTATAGCTGATCCGGCACGATTCACGGATGAAATGATGACAAAACCAAAGCCTTCGTTCTCCTTCCTAGCGATGGTCACATCGAACGGGTATCGACGACTACACGACGCCAGTGGCATGGAAATGGATCGTGACATTTCTATCGAAGAATGAATAAATAATTGATTAATAATCAAAATTGATCAGTGAACAACCGCGCTACCAGAGGAAGCTTGCTTGCGACGACGACGACGTACCACCAGCTTGACGTGGCCATTTTTGGAGGCGTTGTTCATCAGTTGAACGGCCCGCTGGTGGCTGGAGCCGAGCATGTCGTGACCGTCGATTTGGACAATTTCGTCGTCGAGCTGAAGACGACCGTCTTGGAAAGCGGCTCCGTCGGCCACCAGTTGACCAACGCGAACTTGGGAATTCTCTTCGGTGCCGCCGCACAGACGGAAGCCGAACCCGGCAGCTTGTCTGAGCAAATTGACCGTCACGTGCTCGTAGGCGGCGGCTTCTTGATTTTCCAAGCCGGCGACGTCGTGGAAAAAGCCCGACGTGCTCAACGGCACCGCCGACCTCGTCGTATACCGGCCCGTGTACACGGCCGCCGGCACGTAGTTGGGTGTGGCCGAGGCGAAATAACTCGAAGACGGTGTTTTCACACGACCGTTTCGAAAATCCACAGCCGACATTGGTCTGGTGGTGGTGGTGTTGGTGTTGTTGCTACTGATCTGCTGCTGCTGCTTCTGCTGCACGCGAACAAAATTTTCGTAAACAGGATTGTTACGGCACGAATCGTGACCATTTTTCAAGTAACCATTCAACGTGCCGCCAGCCTTAGGCATATTCCTGCCAGGGTTGAAAGCTGGTCCGGGGGTTTTGGACCTCGGCCTCAGTTCAGGCATCATCGAGTGTCGATCTTGGGCAGAGCGCGTCGTTTCACTAGTTGGAGTCTTCGACCGGCGCAAGTTGTTGTACTCTGAAGTGCACAACACGTGACAGAAAAATAAGATCATATTTGTTTCGAATATAATAATAATATTAATAATAATTTGAAAAAAAAATCCCATCCTCACTCACCTGTACCACCAGAATGACCGTCCACGTGCAAGCTTACCGGGCGACCGAGTTCGCCGCCGTTCACAATCCTGTTGGTTGGTTTTGCCGGCACGGCTGGCTAAAAAAGAGGGAGAGAAAATAAATAAATAAATAAAATTCAGTCCAAGGTTATTTATTTATCATTTTCAACACACACATACACAATAGTGGCTGAACTATATATAAATGACATGGAGGAAAAAGATGAAAAAAACATTTCATTCCTCTTGACATTTTGACAGCGATTGCTTGCTTGCAGCAACACAACCGATTGAGAGGAGAGCACTGTCTCTACATATACAAGAGAACCAGACCATGTTAAATTGGTCAGTTTGTTTTTTATCAAGCAACAACACCAGCTGCTGTTGCTTCAAAAGAGAAAAAAAATACACAAACCGACTATTAGGCTTTCGATTAGCAAGCAGTGCAACTGAGAAAATCAACAACAATCCCAAATACAATTATACACAACAAACAAACATACATACCGGCTGTTTTGGACGCAAGGTATCGTCCTTGTTGTTCTCGGTGTCCATTCCTGTATACAAGTGAAAAATGAAATAAACAACTGCTTTGAAATGACAAAAGAAAAAAGAAGCATCTGCTCACCTAGCAAGCGTTGCACGACAATTGTGGTCAAACGCCCGACGGGACAGTCTCGGAGAACGTCGACAATTTCCGTGTGATTCATCGTACGGACGTTGTTGCCGTTCACTTCGCACAGGATGTCGCCTTCGGCCAGGCCCTGGCACCGGGGCCGGTCCAAAATTTTCTTCACCTTCTGACCAAACGGGCTGTCAGCAATGGTGAAACCGAATCCCATGCTCCCTTTGACAATGCGCACTTCGGTGTTGAACACGCGCACGGCCAGATCCGCACTGGCGGCGACCGAATGGTCCGAGCCGGATACTGAACTGTACGCATCTTGGGTGACGAAGTCGTTGGCAGGGTCGGACGGGTCGAAAAGCAGCGGATAACCGCGGCACACTTGCAACTCCACCTGTTGGCCAACGGCGATCGTCTGGAACACTCGAATCACCTCGTCCTGGGTGTAGCCCAGCACGCAGATCTCGTTCACGTGGACCAAAATGTCGCCCATCCGCAGTCGACCATTTCGGTAGGCCGGTCCGCCTGGGAGGACGTTCTTGATTTGCAAAAATTCCTCGTCAGATGAACAGACATCATTGCCGACCAACGTGAAGCCCAGACCCTTGGGACCTTTGACCAACGTGACGGTGATCAGTTCGCCACGAAGTTCGTTCGGATTGCGCGTGAACAGCAACTTGTGCGGACCTGTCGGTTGATTGAATTAAATACAGATGAGCATTTTTCATGCAAATAAAATAAAATAAAATAGAATAGCATACTCTCCAATCCCACCGCCGTTGATTGACCAACAACATCAACAGCACTGCAATTTGCAGTGGCATTGATGGCGCTGAATCTTCTGCTGCTGCTACTAGTGTTGTTGTTGTTGTTGTTGCTGTACAAATCACCATTAACCAAAATGCTATACTGACGTTGAGCTGCTAAAATCACACACGCGTACACACATCACAACGTATATTTGAAATAAAATTGTCATTTTCAGCAAAAAAGCTACCTTCAGCAGCCGCGTCGTCGGCTGTTAGCTCAGGCTTGTCGTACTGAGTTTTCTTGTTGATATGACTGAAAAATGGAAATATGACAAAGAATAGAACAAAAAGAAAGAAAAAAGCAATAAATAAAGCTTACTCGACGTAATAGATGCCGTATTGTGGATCTTCTACCCGTTCCCAACCGTAAGGTAACAATTCGACATCTGAGAGAAGAGAAATGAAAAATGGAAACAAGGCAAAAAGAAGAAGAAAAGAAAAAAATATACTCACTGGACGATGATGCACCGAACGACTGTTGTTGCTGTTCGTCAGTTGTATCGGATGATCTTGGATCAGTCCAATGAGTAGTTCCAGTATTGTGACTGAAAAGGACAAAAAGAATTACAAACGATGAAAGTGAAGTGAATAAGAAGTAAGAGTAGAAATCCCACTCGATGAAATATGGCTCGCCTGCATCCGTGTAAGCCATTTCCCAGTTTGGTGGCAACGGTCGCGTGTCTTGTTCAATTTGATCAACTTTCGCCAAAGAATCCATTGGTACAACAGTAGCGGTCATCATATCTGACTCGAGCAGAAGACCATTTGAAGATGGCACTATATTATCGTTGTTGTTGTTGTTGTTGTTGCTGCTACTGCTGCTGTTATTGCTGTTGCTGACAACACCAACACTGCTATTGATGACCACAGCAGCTTCAGAAGAGGGAACAATTTTCTCTTCCCCTTGCTGGTGCGGATTTGGATGCTGATCGTCAGTGTCGGAAAGGAAAACGTCGTTGACGAGGTCGAAATCGTTCGCACTGTTTTCAAGCTTCGATGGCTTGGGAGTTCCGTATAAGTTGCCTGAACAACAGTGGGAAATTTAATCACAAAATAACAACAAATTGTGAAGAAAAAAACGATGAAAAGAATTTTTAAAAAAAGAAACATTATTATTATATGCTTTTTCATGTGCTAACAAAGCAAAATTGTAAAAATGGAGAAAAAACGAACAATAATACAATTCAGCTTGATTCGCGAATGAATAATTCTTTCCTACTGATAAAAGAAAAAAAGAAACAAAAAACAATAAAGAATTTATCCAACGTTAAAATTGAACAATTTTTCTCTCTCTCCTTTTCCTTTCTCCTGCTTCCGTTTCACGGTTGAATGACTGTAAAGCTCAACCAACAGACAGATGATGATGGGAAAAGGGAACAAAAAAAAGGAAGCAATTCAATTGTAAATGAACGAACATGCAGAACGTGTAATTTGAATATATAGCTGTGAATTTTTCCTCCCCATATTGTTCTTTTCAATTAGCTTCTCCACCTCGTATATATGACAAATATGTTTTTTTTCTGTTCGTCTCGCCAGTTGAATAATATTCAAATTTTGCGTGACTTATTCATGAAAGGTAGGAAAATATTTGCCTGGACACATCATATAATGGAACAACTTCTACAGGCCGCTGTTGTTGCTGTTGAATAAACTGAGCGGCGGCTTGTACAATAAACTAGCGGCTAGGGTCTAGAGAGAGTGTGAGAGAGAATTTCTACAAACACGGAGAGTTGATCACTGTCGGCACGAAAGTGCACAAACGACGACGACAATCTTGTGTGTCAACAGCACGTGCTTGCACAGTCGATGATATATATTCCCATTCTCCATTGCATTTAGTACAAACAGTTTGTCACCAGTTTGACAAAATTTCCCCTTTAGAATAATAAACAACAGAAATGGCAACAGGAAGAAGAGGGCGGTGGCCCTGCTGTCCATAACATAATATTAATTATACAGTGCTGACAAAAGAGATGATGGCAAATATTTACAGAATTACAAATTGAAAAACATGAGAAAAAAACGAAAACAAAAATCCACTTGCCTTCAAAACCACCACTTTCTAATAAGTCGCCGTTTCGTTCCAAGGCTAGAAATTGTTCCTTGGTAACAAATCTGTAATCAACGCCGTCAATTTCGCCTGGTTTCGGCTTGCGGGTAGTGCCTGAAAGGTGAGATATTAATAAAAAAAAACAGAAGAACAACACTTTCAAACAATTTAAATATAAATTGATCAAATCAGCTCAAATTTTTTTGTCGTCTCGTTCAGAAGCCATTCAAGAAAAGAAATTGTCTGTCAAGTCGAGTGGACAGTGGCGATCAATAGTGCTGGTAAGGGGGGGGGGGAAGACACCACTTTCAGAACATCCTGATAAGAGAGCAACAACAACAACAACAACAACAACAGCACGAGCGAAAAGCCTTGACCCACAACAAAATACTGACCGACCCTGGCAACGACCGAACATCATCACTGGCCTGCACTGGCCAATGCCTATATATATATACATATATATATATATATTTGCGCACATGAAATACAACTAACGTCTGCCTGTCCGACTTTTTGCATGCTAATGTTTTTGTTGGAGAACAAAAAAAAACGACGACAACAAAATAGCCAGTGCACCAGTGGAGTCTGTCTGACTAAATATAAAAAACATGATAATCATCATTTTTATTTTTATAAGCCCAGCTGTTTTCACTCACTAGAGCTAAAGCTGACTGCTCGCTTGCTTGATGCTAAGCTAAGTGATTGGAGCATAAAGAACAAGCATCAAGAGAGAGAGAGAGAAAGAGCATCGAGAGCACACACACGCGCGCATAAATATGCTAACCAGGAAGCAGAAGAAGAAGAAGAAGCAGGAGAAAAAACAACTCAAGCTGCTGCAACAGGCAAGCAAGCAAGCAAGCATAGCGTGCGTGATTGAAAGTTGAAGAAAGAAAAAAGACCACTGCTCAGCTTGAACTGCACGCACAATAATAATAATAATAATATGCCAACATGGATTAATTGTTTGTTGCTCATCGCGCGGGTGGAATTCTATATTAAAAGAAATAAAGAAAAATATTTTTGCCCTAAAAGACGGACGACATATACTCTTTCACAAATCACAAGATAATAATAATAATAATAGCTTAAAGCAGATAATTGTACAACAAGTGCCAAATAAGAAGGGTCACAGTGACAATTATCAGGTGCGGCACTTTTCGATGGAGTTGATTGATTAATCGCTCAGCTTAAATGCATACACTGAGAAAGAAAGACAGACAGACAGACAGACGGCAACGCTGAAGATAAGAGACCGACCGACCGACCGATCGACACGCCGCTAGTGTTCAAAATTGCAGCACAATTTCAAACAAACAGTAACAAGCATAATAATAATTATAATAATAAAATAAGCAAACAAACAAAACTAACCTCAAAAAAGAAAGGAAAAAACGATGCATAATATTATTTCACTTATTATATAACGTATCAGAAAAGAAAAACAAACAATTAATTGTTAACGTTTGAATTGATAAAAGAGAAAAATTTTTTTCAAACGTAAGCACAAATGAGAAGCAGAACAAAACAAAAATTCAAAAAAGCGTCGTCACACGCTATCGAATTAACAACAACACATATGCATGTTTAAATGAATGAAGAAATATGAGTTGATGATGATGATGATGAACATAATCACCATGATCACTTGTTTTTTTAAATATATTATTCATACAAATTTCTATTACAAAAGAACGGATAAAGCAAAGCTTTTGACATAAAAGTAATCAAAGTATTAAAAATTTTGGAATTAAACAGTGTCAACAAAAAGGACTGGAACATTTCTGCTGTTTGCTGCTTTTGTTTGTTTGTTTGTTGATTTTCGGAAGAGAATCAACAGTTGAAAGCTTCCCTGCTAACGATTGGTCGGTTGATTCAACTACTAACTATCCGCTATTGCACGTGAAGCAAGCATCCAACACGCCAACGCTTTTCATATACAGTGAAAAAGCTCGGCTTGAATGAATTTTCAAAAAACTACTTTTCACTACTCACAGACACGCACTGTTCTGACAATTCACAGCTTTCAAACAAAAATATTACCCTTCACTCCATTAAACAGATATTACAAGAATAAATAAAAAATAATATTTACTTCCTTGAACACAGTCGATCCGTTTAATCTTAACACCAAACGATGGCAAAGGTTGAACAAGTTTAATAATGATGACAACATGCGGAATATTTCAAATATGCACTGCCTGCGAGTTTAAATTTTAACATTGTACAAACGTCGATTATCATTTTCAATTATCAAATGAAACATAAACTCAACAAGCACAGCAACGCAATGCAATTTTCACGAACATTATCTTCCATGCAACATTCAACCCATCACCTTATTGCCAATAAATGCAAACAGTACTCCAATATTTTATGAAACATTTGCATAATTTCCATTATTATCATATGAAAACAGCCCACCACGTCATGACTAACAGAGATTGGATGCACTTGTATAGAAATTAGTTCTGCACGTTCAATTAAGGATAAATTTAAAAAAATAACACCTCTAAAGAATAGATGAAAACAAAGGGGAAAATTGATGAAACAAACAGACAATAAGTGATAGGAGATTGATGATGCAAACGAGCAAATGAAGAATCTCACAGTTCAAGTAATTAGAAAAAAAGAAAGCTAATTCTTCAAACGTTCCATTAACCTGAATTTTTTCACACTGCAAATTACTTTCCATTAACACTGCACCAACACTAGCAGCAGGAGAGATTGCACAATTTGAAAAACAACCCAATAAGAATGCAATCAACAATTTCCTAACCAACGCTCGATTGTAATTTTACATTCTATTAAAAATTTGTAGCCCACAATGTGAACTTTGGTCACTTTAAAAAATGAATATAATCATAAATCTTCCACTTATAAAATAATAATCACTGGATATTTAGACAAATTTAAAAATTAAATGTAAAACTGATGTAAAAATTATAAAAAAAACAAAAAAAAACTTACATGGCACTGTTTTCAAATAGACGTTCTCCCTGATGTCATTTTGCAGTTGGTGATCTTCTGAATCTTTCGGAAATCGCATACTCAAAAACCGACGAAGATCGCTAACTATATGACCTGAAATGAGACAATAATTACACACAACTGAAACAACAATAATATTCCATAACAGAAACTGATTGATCAACGCGCAATATTGCATATATGCAAATGAATAAATATAATTTTCAAATTGCAATACACAGACTGACGAAGGCCATTTGTTTTTATTGCGATCTACCAGGTTGGTATCATTGCAGCAGAGAATGAAACCTTGGAAAATTTAAAGCGACAACAGCCGACACAGGACATTCGACTATTTTTCTGAGCAAGCAAGCAAAGCAAATTCAAGACAAAACCATGCCCTCGGGGGGATTGGAAATTTTGACAAATCGCCCCACCGTCAAAGTAGTTTCACCAAGCTGACCTCGCTTATTTCAGACAAGTTCTGCATCATCAAAGGGTACATACATACATGCATACACACACAAAAAAAAGAAATTACACGCAATTATCAAATATCGAATAAACTCCCAACTAAACTAATGCAATCACAGACAATTTACAACAACACTTATTTCATACATTGCACATTTGCAATTTCCACTTTAAAAATTTATTCATTCAGCAACAAAATTAACCAATATTAAAACTACCAAAACTCGGCTTTATTCAATGGACGTATGAATTTTGAATTTTCATACTACAGAACACGAGTAAATAATGCTAAACCGTCAACGCCATACAAGCATACTGTATTATTAATTAAGCATAAAATTGAAGCAATTGAATACCAAACAGAAAATTTTAAACATTTTTCAAAAGAAAATATGAATTTTTGTGAATATCTGTTTTTATTTCGTTTGTTTGCTTCATTATGGAAAAAGTGCAAATAACGTTCGACCAGCGTTGTAGCAGTTCCACTCTCAGCTCTGTACAGCCAGCCAGTCGATCAGTCACAGCCATTCAACAGGGCAGAAAAGAAACAAGTCACAATCGAAATGTATGCTTTGTCTGCAATTTGTGACAAAATGATCACCAAAATTGCCAAAGCAAGTTTCGTAAGAAAAATTTCGCACGACGCTGATAAGCAGAAAATGAAACATAAAATGACACAAAAGTTTAAGAAGAAACACATTTCAAGCCGTCTATAGAAACAAAATACATTTCTCTTGTTATTATAATATACTATTATTATTATTATTATCATCAAAAGTTACTGTCATTTATTTTATTCAAAAGAAAATTTTAAAAACTAGAACACAAAATTAAACCAATAATCATGCACAAACATTCATTGGCAGTTAACTACTCAACGTCTTGCTTCTGAAACTTGCTTCGCACATTATTACACTGTTATTTGATGAAAAATGAATTTGAATGCAACTTTCTTTGTAATAAATATTAAGAATCAATTCCATGCTTCAAATGATTCATTACGACTAACAGAAAAACTGTTCGGAAGTAAAAAAAACATGCTGGCGTAATTCAAGCAATCAGAATTATTCACCCAGCATTGATGTAAAATCCATTAATTAGTCATCTACTGTGTCAACGATCCATTTATATAAACGTCAAAAGCCTACGCTTTTCATGTAAAGCGAAAGATCGGACTGGCTTCGAAAAACTTCTTTTCACTACTCACTCACACACGCATGCATTGTCCTGACAATTCACTGCTTCCACTGCATAGCATAAATTATACTTCATCTATTGAACACCGGTTAAAACATTACACTACATCAACGCTGATGAAGAATGTATATCATATATTCATAAATTTTACGAGCACCACCAAACACATTTGCCAAAACCTTAAACTACACCTTACCAATGAATCACAATGAAACCTACCTACTACTATTTCATCAATAAATTAAATGCATACAAAAGCCGAAAATTCTTTCTAATGCAATTCCTTTAGTGCAACCCACCAAATCTTACAGTACACTATTCAAATGTAGATTCTAGCAAACAACAGATCAGATCAGATCAGAACAGAACAGAACAGTTCGCTTCATTTACGACTAATAAAATTTAAAAAGAAAATAATAACGGAAAAAATAAATTTTACTTCCAGCAAAAAAAAAACTGTTAACAAAGCAGCAACATCATTCCCGTTACAATGCAAATTCTACAGTATCAATGAACAGGAGAAAAGTTGAAAGCATTGCCAGTTGACATATGGATACTGGACTCTGCAGGTCAAAAAAGCGCGTCGTATGGTCGCCCGCTGACCCGACGGTCGTGTCAACTCTTTCCCAAAGGTCATGGGAACAATCGGCACCAACTCCATTTCACAAAAGATACCTGGACATAAAGGGACAAAGGAGAAACGGTAATAATAAAAGAGGTCGCCTGATTTAAATTTACTACTACAGTGTGCAGTAGTGGTAGTAGTACCACAAGAATTGTGAATTACACTGACGTGAGAAAATAAATTAACAACAACAAAAATAATACGGATGGAACAAGAAAAAAAAGTATCAATAAATGAATAATTAATTCTTGTACTAGAACGAAAGAAATGATAAGAAGAAAGCTAATTTACAAAAATAATTACAACGAGGCCACAAGATTTCAAAAGTAAACAGCTCAATCAACGCAAGTGAAATAAAATTTGAAAAAAAAAGTATGGAACTGAGCAAATTATGGTATGATGGTAAATGCATCAACGCCGACGACCGATGCTGCTCATTGGAAAATGCAATTCTATCGACCGATGATGTGGCTCGTCAGCGAAGGTCCACAAGGAATGGAGAACAATTTGTCAAATCGATTTGGTTTTGGTTGGAAAATAATAGACCAAATTTAGAATGAACGACAATCCACTTCACTAAAATGAAGCTTTGTGGAAGAAAGAAGAAGAAGAAGAGATGAAGCCGCCCGCGATCGACTATCGCACTGGCGAAAAAGCGTACGTCTAGCCTTATTCTGCTAGCTCTTCCATTTTGGTTCCTGTCCGAATCGAAGAACATCGCGACAACGATGACAACAAGCTGTCGCCACTGTTCAATTTTCACGCTAACTCTTAATTCTAAGCTCATCACTTGTTAGATGTCATTTATCTGAACATTTCATCCCATTCCCAGAGTCCCAGAACGACCACAAGGCAAGCGAAAATGCAACAAAAAAAAGAAACAACCGATATCATCACTGAGATAGATTCACACGCATTCACATCGGCATATTTTTATCAAATAATAAGTAAAATATGAAATTTTTATCATCATCTCACGAGAAAGAAACGCGTTCAAAAAAAAAACAATTCGAAAGTACACGTCAAAATACAGATATGCAAAAGTAATTAATTATACCTGGCCTCAGAAATTTCACCGCCACCGGCCCTCCACGTTCACAGCAATGATCCAACCACTTCTGTGCATCGTAGCTGGTCAAGCCGGACAGTTTTCTTCCGCCAGCTTCCAAAAGTACGTCATCATTTTGAAGCCTCTGCTCGCCAGTTAAATAGGTCAAGCGTTCAGATCGTAGGTGTGCCACTGAAAGCAGAAAACCGTTCTCCGAGCCACCGGTGACCACGAACGGACACTTTTCTTGCGGAACAAACGACAACACCACGTCACAAATCTGCGCTGACCAATGTCCACTTGTACTCGACTCTTTAACCATCACTCACTGCCGCATCGCAAGAGCTAGCCGCGTCACACTGCACCAATTCAATCACTGCCAGCTGCGCCTAATTCAAAAGCACCAGTTTACAGTAGGAGGGAAAATAAAATTCGATCTTCAAGTACTAACTACATAATAATAATAACATCCTTGTAAGAATGTTTCAAAAATAAATAATCAGATGTAAAGAAAAAATGCGTATTATTTCAATTGTACAAAAGTCACGAAAAAATGTTTTGCAATATTACATGCATATTTTTTTAAATACAAATACACTGGAAAAGTTGTAAACTGATTTTACAAATCTTTTCATATGTCAGTGGAATGATACAATCATTTTGACAGGGAAAGTATCAAAACCATTCCCTGACCTGAAATACTTAAAGACACAATCTAGCCTTGTCGACATGTACGTAGATTCGATTCTAAAATAAGCTTGTACAGATTAAAAAAAGATATTTTCCCCAATTCAAATCAACCAGAACTGTTGAATTTTATACACTGCAATGGAAACTGAAAGTTACTTTGCCAATTGGTAACTTTCCGCTTATTATGAGAACAAAAAACAATCTTTCGAATAAATAAATTACCACGACGTGCAAAATGCAAAATTCGGCCACATTCTATTCGCATCCTACATGTAGACGTTAAATGGATTAATCATTAATAGCTGATTAATATTAAATGCCATCGTTAACCTTGTTCAATAAGGGTTGTTCTCACAATACTTTATCTACAGAATTTGATCTTGTTGAACAAAAATGGATCTCACGCTGATGATGATAACGATTATAGATGAACAAACAAATCATATATCAATAATTTCAATTAATCATCATCATCATTATCAATCGGCTTGCTGATATGAATAAGATAAACATCAGAACACGAGTACAAATCTGAAAACAACTTAGCAAAATCGTTCATTTCAACAGCAGCCACTACGATCATTCATCATATACTACAAGCAACCGAAACAGCAAAACAGAAATGAATAAAAAAGCAAAACAACAAGGCTTAATCATGAACGTTTGTCATCGATCATTTCATCTGTCAATAAATGACCAAACAAATTACTAATGGAGAAATGACGCACCAATTTAAAAAAAATTTTCATTTCAATGAAAGCAAGTGTCAAAAAGCGTTGTTATCCATTATCATCTTTTGAATGAATAATATTTTAAAGAAAGAATGTGAAATTCACTTGCATCCGGTCGGCTATTCGTTCACATTCTTCAAACTATGCTTGGGGACAAAAATGCATTCAAGCAAAAAAGTTGTGAACAAAAAATTCTCGTTATTTTCAATTCTGTTGAATAAAAATGTTTCAACATATTTAACTTTGAAAAGAAAAAAAAGAAAACTGATGTTTTCCCAACAAAAATCGAAACTATCATTAAATATGATCATTTCAAAAAGAAATGTATAATATATATATATATATACATTTGCACAATATTCCCATAAATATTAAAGAAATTCAAAAGAAAAAGAGAAAAGAATGACTGCTGATTTTGTATTGGTAACGTTCATCTGATACAGAAATTTAAATATATATGTTCTGCAGGTGAAAGAGCTTTTTATGGCATGAAAGTATCGTATACCTCTCCTCATAGCAGAAGTTTGATAACAGAAAATGAATAAGTATTTTCTTCAATCTTCAATTATTTAAATTACTTACTCTATTTTGTGTTTGACAAAAAACAGCTTTCAAATAATAATAATAATAATAATATAAAAACGTCAAAGTACCAATGAAAGATTCTTTATCAAAAAACGAAGCTCACCAACTTTACAGCTTCAGCAAAGTGGCAGTGGAAATATTTTTGCCAAACGTGACGCAAATGATCAGTTCGAAATAAATAAATAAAAGCCAAGCATACGTGAATGCTAGCAACAACAACAAAATGATGCAAACAAAAAAGATCTACGCTGAAAATGTTGCCGTTGGCCACTTTTTATAATGGAAACTTCTTGAAGAATGATGACAAACGATATTTTTTCACTTTTAGCACAGCTTATGAAATTGGTCAATTCAGCAGTCCGAAACAGTTTTTGAAACAGAACTGCAAAATACCAATGCACAGTTACTTTATTATTATTTATTACAATATATGAAATACCATGCTGGAAAACATTAAACAGTTGCCTGCTAAAAAACTTGCTAGCAACAAACAATATCTCATACTCTCTTTCTTACAAATACAAATTGTGAAAATTTTCACAGCACTCATTTTCATATCATCTGGTGATTTCGTCGATAAAATAATAAAACCGAAAGAATACACATTACAACAACTGTCATAATTTGGTAAAAATGATCATTTAAATTATGAAATTCAAACAAATTCTTCAGTAAAGATTGTATCAGAAGAAAATAGCAAAGCAAAATAAAATAAAGTTTACCTCTATCTGGACAACAGAGCTGAGTTGTGATGTGAACATTCTCTCTGCACGAAGTGTATCAACGAGGTAGATTGGAAAAAGCAGATACAAAAGGCACCAAAAATTAGAGAAGGCACATTTGCATAATGACTTCAATTATATGAACCAAATAAAATACACGTTAGACAATAAAACACAAAAGAAATCGGTTCAAAATATACAACGTGTGTTCTGCGTGTGCAACACCGTAATAGAAGAGCAGAAAAAAAAGAAAAGAAAAATGACGGTACAAAACATATTTATTCAATTAATCAAAGCATATACAAATCATTATTGAATTTCTTGATACAAAATACACGACTAGAACAGATAGATATGTATAAAACGGAGAGGAATATATGTTATCTAAAATATATATATATAACACATACACACTGCACGTTGAAATAAAATTACTTAGGCTGTTTTCGCGCCTTTTGTTTGCCTACAATCAGAAGAGATTGCTTCGATTGAAAGAGAAACACCATGTTCCATATTGTTCGCCATCAGCATTGTCTGATGGCTTTCACGTAGCAAGCGTTTGGCGGTCAGATCATCAGTTCCTTAAACAATTAATTTACAAGCAACTTTTTGACTAATTTTACATATATATTCATATTTATTTATTTATTTATTTGTCACCTTCCAATCGAAGAATGATTGGCAAGCGAGAGCCAATTTTTTCCATAGCTGCAATTACGCCACGAGCAATTGTCTGACAATTTACAATACCACCAAATATATTTACAAATATCGCTTTCACCTGCAAATGATTAAAACAAAATTTCATTATACATTTGTAAAAATCACCTGTAAAATACAGGGTGGAATTTAAAGTGAAAAAAAATAATACAAAAAAAGAATTTCATCATACTTTTGGATCGTGAGATATGATTTCAATGCCGTGGCTAACTTGTGAGGCATCGGCTGAACCACCGACATCAAGAAAGTTAGCCGGTTCACCACCATGCAATTTGATCAAATCCATCGTGGCCATAGCTAAACCAGCGCCATTCACAAGACAACCAATATTTCCATCCATGCTGACAAAATTCAAACCATACGACTCCGCTTCATTTTCGCGAGGATCTCTGTCTGATAAATTGGTAAGAGCAAAAATTTCTCTCTGTCTGAATGAGGCATTGTCGTCAAAATGCAATTTCGCATCCACAAGATATACTGAAAGAAAATAAAAAGATCCATCCATTAAATATATAAACAAAAAAATTAACAAACAAAAAATAATTACCATCACTATTTGTAGTTTCACAAATTGGATTCACTTCGATCATCGTAGCGTCCGTACGAACAAACATCTCATACAAGTGTAAAATCTCATCTTTTGCCTATATTCGTTGAAAATTGAATATTAATAATTATTTAATTTATTATTATAGTTACCTTTTCGGTTGCGTTTTCTGAAAATTGCAAAAATTTTGCAATTTTCAAAGCTACTGCTGGACTCAAGCCTACTTCCAAATCAATGGGAAGCTAAAAGAAAAAAAATGATTGAAAGCAAAACGTGCAGTTATTATTATGTCAAATCAGTTCCAAAAACCTTCAACATCAGTTCCGGTGATTTCACTGAAACTTCTTCAATGTCGACACCACCCGAAGGACTAGCAATAATCAGTGGACTTTCCAACGTCCGGTCAACCATGATCGCCAAATAACCTTCTCGCCATATTGGTACCGACTCTGCTATCATTACCTGAATAAATAAATTATAAACAAAAATACAAAAACGAGCTATAGAAAATGAAAAATAATTCCAATCAATTCGAACCTTTTTCACCAATATCCCATCGGATGATGTTTGATTGGTAAATAAACGATGATTGACCATTTTCTTGACATACTCAATTGCTTGTTTAGGGCTTGAATTAATATGAAAATTATGAAAAATAAATAAATAACTAACTAAATAAATAAATAATCAATACCTTCTGGCTAACTTCACTCCACCTTCTAAGCCATTGTCAAACTTGCCCTTACCTCTACCGCCAGCTAAAATCTGCGCTTTCACAACATACTCATTGGCTACTTAAAGCAACCAACAATTAATAATAAAAGCGAAAAAAATAAACTTTTTTTAAATACCAAATTTCTGCAATCTCACAGCCGCCTCTTCTGCAGCTTCAACAACGATGAACTTTTGAACTGTCAAACCAAAATTGTCCAACAACTGCTTACTGTGGTATTCTTGCAAATGCAACGCCCGGCGTCCTAAAACTTCCAATTACAACTGCATTCCAAGCAAAAAATACCACCAACAAACGCACAAAATGTTAAAGAATTTTTACCTGTCGACAACTGCCAGCCGCCATATGGAACAAAAAAATTTGTACGTTTCAACAGCAGCAAAAATGGAACTCTCATGCCTGACAGCAACAATAAATATCCTGTATGTTCGATTAAATAAAATACAACTGGAACAAAGCAAAACACAACCGTAAAAGTAACAAATTTTTGCACAACTCGATGCATAAATGTACACAATTACAGACAGCGTTTTTTTCAATAAACGTTTACTAAAATTCAATTTTTTGATATCATTAAGTAGGATCAATAAAAATGAAAAAGGTTGATTTCACCAGGCAACGATTTAAAAGCTGACTTTAAAAAAAGCAGTAGTATGCTTGGGTTGAAAAAAACAAAAAATAAAAAATTCACTCGTCCCATTCGTTGTCTTCATCGTCATCATCATCATCTTCTTCGTCGGATGAATCTGTAAAACCCATTAAATAGGATAAAGCAACAAAACATCAGAATACTCAAAGGTAATAATTTAACAGTGCTTGCTAATAAATAAGTTAAAATAAATACAACATTAATAATAATATTATATTTGACGTAAACGTATTTTGTAAACAATTAAAAAAAACTTTTTACCACTCTCAACGCCCATTTGCCCTCTTCGTTCAAGCAGAGCTCGAGCTAAAGCACCAGCAATACCACCCATTTTTTCCGCTTCATCATCCTTAGCATTTGATTGCGGCATTTTTTCTACCTGAACACAATGACGTTAATTTTTCAATCAATCAAGCCATATACAAGTATGCAAGAAAAAAAAAACGTACCGGTTTCAGGTTGACTCCTTGGGCAATTTGGTTCATCAGCGCCATTCGGTTGTCCACAGCTGCCGGCTCTTTGGCAGTGTTCGACGAACGTTCATCGACATGCTTCAGCGCTTTACCTCTACGAATTTCATCCAACAAATTTGAACGTGCAGATTTAAACTTATCTTCGACCGAAGGAACAATTTCCGTTGGAAACGGAGGAGGCGGAGGAGGGGCTGGAGGTGGGGGCGCAGCAGGTGCTTTTGGAACCATCTCTTCTGAATGAAACATCATCATAGGCGGTTGATGAGGTGCCGACAGCAAAGGTGGCAGTGGCGGTGGAGGTGGCGGAGGCGGAGGTGGCGGTTGCTGTGCAACAGTTAAAGCCATTGTTGTTGATTCTTGATGACGTCCTCCGTGGATGAGCGGTGCTGGTGGTCCGGCCGACAAAGATGAATAGCCAGACGGAGGCAATGGCCGCTGCGGCTGCTGTACAGGCGTGGGAACATCCCTAGGCGTGGGCAGAGCAGGTCTGCTTGGAGGCGGTCCAGCTAGTACACATGAAAATTCATTTAATTCGCATTTGCGTGCGGATCGAGTCTTGCGCCACTCACCTCTGTTTGCTGTACCCATATTTCTGTTAGGCATTCCAACAGCAACAGTGGAACGGTGGTGTACCGGCTTTTCTTGCTTCAACTGCCTCGTTACAGCTTCAATACCTCCCATTTGGTTTATTACAGAGTAAATAGCTTGCTTTTCAGTTTCTTGGAAATCAGTCGGCAAATTCAGCTTGGACAAAATTGCCTTTAATTCTGGATCAGCACCTTCCCCTTCGGCGGTAAAGCCTTTATTTTTATCCCAACCAATGTGAGCACGATGCCTTCAAACAACACAAAACTCTAATTCTACCCTACAACTATCCACATACTGTATTGTGTACTCGAAATTTGTTGGATTTCCAATTTCTTTTTTATCAATTTTTCTCCTACTCTTTTTCCTTTTCGCTTTCTGTGTTGTCGTCAATCCACTAGTAACTGACGTGAACGGCATCACCACACTCATACTGGTCACCGAAGAATACGTTGGTGCCATCGTATACATGGAATGAGGTTCAGATGGTGCGACTGTGCGGGAAGCTGATTCTAAATAAATATATATAGACCAATGCACGAAATCAAAAATTACTAATTAAACCTTTCAATTCTGTACATGCGAACTATTTTTATTACCTCGTTCAGCAATTCGATTTTGCAACTTTTGAATTTGACAATGAAAGTCATTAGCCTCATCAACACTGGCAAAGTTCAAGCCAAACATGCAATACTAAAAACAAATCATCGAATGCCCTCACTTTAATAAGAATAACTTGAAAACATATACGTCGCCTTCGAAGGCTAACAATTCATCGCACAGGCGAGTCGAATTAAATTCATCGTAAACCTCTTGTTCCCATACAATGAACCCTTTCTTTAAATATACAAATAATGCTAATAAGAACAATAATAATAATGGTTATCAAAAGACAAACAACTGCTACCTTAATGTCGTACATTCTTAAAAAATAGCCACGGGCATTGTAATCTTTCACGAGACAAACCACACCAAACTGTTTGCTCACCCAGAGATCAGGAGTGTGATGCTCAACTGAAAGAAGCTGCGCAACAGCAGTCGATAAAGTCTATTAATGACAAAAAAATTTCATTATTTCAAGTTCAAATATATTTTTCAATAAAGAATCGCAGAGCAAATGTTTAATAAACATGCAAGAAACTGTTTATTAAACTTTACAAAATAAATAAAGATTAAAAATTTTAAATTTTCACTACAAACAATTCACACTTTATAAAGCAATAATAGTACGCAAACAATAATATATTTTGAACTCGATCAGATCCATTAGTTGCTGTTTATATTTACAAAATTATTCTTGCAAACGTTTGCTACAAATTCGCAACCAGAAATTTGCAAATTTTGCTTACTGGGGTAAAGCAATCAAAATGCAACTTTTGGAGGCCAATTGCAGCAGCTACATTTAATAGCAAACAACAAAGTCGTGCATGCTCTTCGTGTACAACAACATCATTCATTGAAAATGAAATACGATAAACAGAAAATTGAAAGTGCTACAAACAAGCATTGCAATTGAAAAGTAAATATAAATTATGACATTACTTGTCAAAATGCGAGTGAAACAAACAAGTCAGTCGTACAAAACATTCAGATTCAAAACAACAGCAAACTGCACAGATGCATTTAAAATCAATAAAAATACATGCAAAAATTTTACTTTATGACACTTTGACTTTTATCCCAAAAAATTAAAAAATTAAAATTGTGTAAATAAAAATATTTCTTCATACGCTTAAGCAGCACCCTTCGTTGCTCTGCAAACTCAAAATATTCGATGAAAATGCAAAATCCTTACATAATTTTTCGAGCCCAAACATCGAAACACTTGCTCATTTTCTTCTGGAGAAAGCAACAAAGAATGTTTGTTTGTTGGGCGAGACTTTTTTGTCCCACTCATAGACGAAACAGAATTCCAACTGCTTTCTATAGCGTGAATGACTTCATCGCATCGACACACAGTGACGCATCGTTAGTAGAAAACTTTGAAGCAAAATTCGACACACGAGAATCGCTGGCCAAGGCAATTATTAAACAATACTGCC
This sequence comes from Trichinella spiralis, assembly GCF_000181795.1. Taxonomy (NCBI): domain Eukaryota; kingdom Metazoa; phylum Nematoda; class Enoplea; order Trichinellida; family Trichinellidae; genus Trichinella; species Trichinella spiralis. The sequence goes on from NW_003526941.1 coordinate 6,217,674, forward strand.
CTGCAAACAATACTGACTGCCCAACAACCAGCTACACTGCAAAAGAACTGAACTTCAAGATAAGGGTAGATAAAACAATAACATACAGTATATAAAAATAAAGTGTTATTCCACAATTTACCGTAACTGTGTCATCGTCGTAGTTAAAATCTTTTCCCAACGAGCGAACGCATATTTATGAAAAAAAAGCTTTTGAAAAAAAATTAAAAAATTATTTTTATTATTTAAACATTAACTTTTCAAAAGGCAAAATTCAAATATCTAAAACTCAACGAACTGTATCCGTGATTTGCATATTGTATTTATTACATAATTTCTCAATAATTTTTAAAATACGTAATAAATTAATTCTACTTAATGCCATTTTCCATTGTAAAGAATGCTATGATGAATGAAATAACATTCAAACCGTTTCAATAAAATTTGAATGCTATCATACTGTTCATCATATTAAAAAATAACGCACTTATACAGTAGTGTAATTTTATGCATTTCCGAATACAACTTGATTTTCATTACAATGTTCAATTTCATATTGACTGTTTGACTTACTCACCTTTCTGAGATTGTTTTAATTTGCAACAATAAAATATTTCTAATTCGCCTGTGCAAATAATACACGTTATTCAGCTTTATACGTTGATCTTACTTTTATACGCACAGCAAATGCATTTATATCGAATTGAAAGAAATTGTAACTAACGTATAACAACTTTCAAAGTTTTGTTATAGAATTATGGACAACAATGAAAACCCCGATTTGGAGTGTATGCTGGCTCTCATGAAATCAACCGATCCAGTAGTATCTGACGAAGCCTCTACTACTTTAAAAAATATTATTAATAATGGTCAAGAACTGAGCTTCCATTTTGAATGCTTTTTAAATAAAAAACTTTCTATTCTAGGTGACAATGATATTTTGAAAAATTGTTTCGAGCAATATGTGAAAACCGGCTGCAAAGTCATCCTCGACGTTCTAATATCTGTTAAAGCGCCGATGGATAGGGTAAGAAGTTTTGAAAAACAATCTGATGAAAGAAGAGTTAAATTGTTCACAGTAACACAAAGTCATATTTAAGATTCTGCTCGAATACATATCATCCATATTGCAAATGTACCCATTTGCTGTACTGGATTTTTTGTTTCTAACTGTGAAGAAATCTCCAACGTGGATACATCATTTGACAGAGAATGCATTTTTTCAAAAATTGACAGAATTCGTCGAAGTAATAATGATAATAATAATAATAATAATCATGCAATGAAATAGAAAAGAGAATACCTTCAGTTTATGACTTCTTTTTTACTTCAGCAAAGCAACAACGTTGCATTTGTAATCGGTATTCTGTACGTCTTGTCTAGTTTGCTGCCACAATTGCCATCTTTGAGCTCGGAATTAGACACTCTTTTTCGTCTGCTAATAGCAGCAGCAAAGTTACTGTACGACCATGGTAGTGGACTATTTTTTCAATTAAATTTCAACTAATCTCGTTTACACTGCTTTCAGACACTGGCTACAAGAGAGCTTTGCGAAAAGCTCTGGTGATTTACTGTCAAAATCTTTACACGTTGTATCCATGCAGTTTCATCGGATACATGCGTTCTGAGTTCGCCTCACAGCCTCCGAATTCATCTCAGCTGTCATTTTTCGCGACAGTTATCAGAGTATGAAACTGAAAATAACGTAATTAATTTGGCATGTCAATAATTTTCATTTCAGCCAATTTTGAAAGCAATCACTGTTCATCCACTCATAATAACAAGCACGAAAGATGCCGAGATATCGAAAGATAGGTGAGCAGTTGTAGAAGCAAATATATTAAATGTTCAATTTAATAATTTCATTCTCTTATTAACTAGCAACTTTTATTTTACCATACTAGCAAACTACCCTTTTGTATAGATGAATTGCATTTGAATACAGTATAAATATAATCAAGTAAGACTCGAAAAAGAGTCGAAATGCGTTGAATGCACACTGAAACAGTATTTGTAGTGTTGTTATTGTAATTGTAATGATAAAAATTCCCTTTTTTCAAATGTCTGATTTATAATCCTGTCCAATGCTTGAATTTCGTCATCTTAGATGGCTGAACAAAGAACCGAACGACTGTTTTATCGAAAGTTTGGACGTGAGTGTTGACCAGACGGACGATTGTATGCTCGAATGCATTCCAACCGAAGTGACAACTGTTCCTAATGTTTATTACGCGAATTGGCAAGGAGCGGTTTCGAATTTCAACAGCGAGGCCAGTTCGTCAGACGTGGTCGAGCTGCATCGCAGGGGCAGTGGCGGCAATTTGGCATCGTTCATGTCCAAATACTGGCCGATCAGAAATCCGAAATCCGATTCGCAGGATGCGAAGTCGGTGGACGGCAGAATGGGTGCTGAGAAAAACGAACTCAGGCCGAGATTGCGTTGTCAGACGACGCCCAGGTCCGAGCATGAGTTGTTGGTTTCGAAGCGAGAGAGGGCGTTGAATGAGTCGAGGAAGGTTTTGAATTTGACCACCACCACCGCCGCCGGCAAGGATAGCTCGACCGACTCACCACCTCCCGTCACGCCAACTTATGGTTCAGTCGGTTCGTGCAACGAAGATCCCGGTGCGACGAGCAAGTTCTCATCCGCAGCATCGCATCAGCCGTTGAAGCAGAGGAGAAGCTTTGGCAGCGCCATAGCCAAGCTTTTCCGATTATCTCAGCATACTGGATCCAGTTCCAAAACCCCAAGCCTGGTGCCGCTGTCGCCTTCGAAGAAGGGGTTCGGTTTCGGCGAGTCGGTTTTTCCGAACATGATTCGCCTAGTGGAACGGGATTCAGACACGCGGACTTTGCTCAAACAAGCCGAAGCTCAGCCGACCGAAATTGCCAAAGAAGCTAACGAAGAAGATTCACCACCAAATGCTGAGCAGCTCAGAACGGTGGCTGCACAACTGATCAAAGAGCCACAGACTGCTGATGTGAAGCACTGTTCGTCGATCAGCAGTTCCACGGGACAGGTATTTTCTGGTAAATCATCGTCATTTCTCGGTCCTCCACCACAAATGCGCAACATCACCAGCGCCCGTCAACAACAACAACGGAAACTGACCAAACAGATCAGTTCTGCAGTATTGTGCAGCAACAGTGCAACTGTTGGTACCGCCGGCTTGTCAGTTACTGCCACCTCACTGCTAACCAAAGCTGAACAAGCAAAGCACGAAGATAACAAAGCTGAGAAGAAGACACCAATTTTGCTACTGAGGCGCTTCTCGTCTTGCCCAAATTTGACTTTCATCACCGGCGACAACAACAAGCCCACGTTCACCAATACGGTGGTGAACACGATGTTACCCGCGTCGCCGTCAATTTTCCCGGCATTTTCTTCCAGCCCCATCCAACAGCAGCAATACGGTGACATCAGACCGGGTAATTAATTGTCGATCAAAATACAACATTCATTACCTGGCGTTGGTACCTGCAACCTAATCCCTAACTGTCTTCATGCTTTAGAAGTGGAAATAAACGGCGGCAATTCAGTCGACGAAATCTACATCAACTTGGGTGAAGAATTGTACTCAGAAATGAAGGGGCGTTTGACAAATTTGTACAACATACCAACGGACACCGTTCAAGCACGACGGCATTCCAACGACAATGAAGATGAAAAGCCAATTCAGCTTGACAATGCGTCCATTTGGAAAATGAAAATACAACTACTGGAATATGAGCTAGAATTCGAACGGTACAAAAGAGATCAACACGCTGAACGCAATCAACGTCTGAATGGTAAATTTTGATGAATTTATTACGAATATATACATACACGTATACACTGACCGGTAAATTGCATTTTGTGATTGTTCGTTTTCAGATCGGTTGAAGCATTTAATAGCGTTGGAACAGTATTTGCAGAGCAACTTAATACAGATACGCTGGCTGTTCCATCAACGTAGTGTGCTGAACGAGCGAGTGGCAAAGTTGAAAAGCGAAAACCTACGCATTCAGAATACATTTTCGGAAAAAGAGCGAACCTGGTTGAAGAGATACGCTCAGCTGAATCGAGTACGTGCCAACATTAACATACACATATATATATAACGACGAGAATAATGACATGTATGATGTTCGCATTGATAATTCAATTTCTGTTCCCTTCCAGGAAAATCAACAGTTAAAACAGAATGTGCAATCAGTTGAACAAACGGTCGATTCAATTGAAGGAGAAACTATTAAAGTCTTCCAAAAGTTGGAAGTGGTGAGTAAAGAACTTACAGAGAAACAAATGAAAATGGAAGCGTGGGAAAAAAATGTCCAATCTTGTGGGATTCGAGAGCAGGGTTTACAGCTGACAGTGCGGACCCTGCAAGATCAGCTTGCCGCCATAACTGAACAGTGTCGAGAATACGAGACTAAAAAGCTCGACTTGGTGATGACGGAAAAACGACTGGCCGAAGTCGAAGCGCTTATTGAACAGCAGACCGAGAAAATTGACCATCTGAAGTCGACATCCCGGACAATGTGCCATAAGCAACGGATTGCCATGCATCAGCCGCGCATGTTGCGCCTGCAGTTGGCTGCGAAAGAAAAGCTCATCGCAAAGCTGAAAGCGCTCACCGAAAGGGAAAACAGCGAAATCCAAGCCTTGCATCACATGCACGCACAATTGCAAGCTGTCTGCTGTGAAAAAGACTGGCACCTTGTGGATTTTTACAAACAAATGAGCGCGGCCAATGTGGACGACAGTTCAGGGCAGACGGCTGACACTTCTACAGCTCAGACCGGCGATCCGTCGTCTCTTACAACGACAAGAACAGAGCCGAACACTTCTTCAGCGGATAGCACTGACCATTTCCGCTCATCAGCTTGAAGCGAAGCTTTTATTTTTTCTTTTATTTTAATAAACTGAATGGTCAATTTGACATACCACTCCATTTGTGTTTTACAACGAATACCGTTTCGATATTCCAAATTAAGTTAAATTAATACAATTGAACTAACTATATTTAACAAAAAAAGAAAAACTCACTAAACTGAAAAATAATCGCGACAGAATAAAGCAAAACTAGCAAGATGGGATAGCCAAATAATAACATACTTGAACTTGTCCGTCTTATGAAATTTTACCTGTAACAGAGAGATCGCTTGCGTTTGCCAATTTGCCGCTATCGTCCAATGAAAAGCTCGAGAAACTCCCTAAAATAAAAGAAACGAATGCTAATTTTTACTTCCTACGATATTCCTGTAAATTCTCTGCCAGCAACAGTAAATGATCTTACCGTTTATGTAGAACAGAAACTGCACAAGCATGCATAATTTTTATGAATATTAAAAGAAACTGGGATGTGCATTCTCAACAGCATGCACAATTCAGTTCATCGGCGGTTGCATAAACACTTTCTGTTTTATGAGTTTTCCATAGCAAGCGCTTATCGAAACTCATATTACCTTTCTTATCTTATCAAATAAGTAAATCAGCAATCGCAAAATGAGAAATTTTCTATACGTTACGATTTGAAATACCAAAGGATTTTCAACAGTGGCAATTAGTTAACGTTGAATATAATGTATATTTTAAAGCAACCCGTATTGATTAGAAAACTTTCAATAAAAATAAAAGCATAAAAGCAATAATTAGCTTTTTCGTTCAAATAAAAGTATTAGTTGCCGACTTTAAAGAAACTTTTCTTCGATAACGACAACTGGCGTAGAAATGAAAGTCAACAAAAGCAACAACATCACTCCCCAATTTTACAACTATAACCATAACAGATATCATTGGATTAAAACTATGAAAATACAAATAAATAAGCTTTACCTTCCTTATTTGATTTTATAAAATACTTGTTTTCAGATGCATAAAACAACACACAGTAAATTGTTCTAATATTTGAAAGCATCCATCCATTCATCAACCACTAACAAATAACCGAATCACAAACCGAAAAAATGAAGATTTACTAAAATACCATTACAGTATGCTACAGTAAGATATACTAAAGTTCATATGTAAAGTGTATAAATGATACAATATTAATAAAACCTTTAAATTTATCAGATGAAAATTTATTATAAAATATACGTCAGTTACTTATTCATCTGAAAAGAATTAGCTTAGAAATAAAGAAATACAAAATATTTTTGTAACAAGCATTTTCTAGGAAAAGAACATGCTTTCTTCATAAAATAAATTAATAATAATGATTTTAATTATAATTATTATAATCATCAAGTAGTATTTCCAAGATACCAAAGTAATATTTGATCAAGAACAACATGCATTATCATCAAATTGCTTACACTGCGCACATGCGCACACGAATGGATTATACACCTTTGGGAATATCTTAATAAATTCCCAAATGTTGACAATTCAAAATCAGCTAAACAATTGTTATTATTATTATTATTACTGCTGACTGTTTTCGTTTTTAATTGAAATAAACGTTATTCATTCATCAGATGTGATCCACAACCAAAATTATCAATACTGAATTCTGGAAATGGTAACTGATCAATGTTTAAAATATTATTAAATGAACTATTTCTTTGCAATGAGCAAAGCGTAAGCAGAAATGCAAATAATGAGCCAGAAAAAATGGGGCTTTAGAAATGTGAGAAAAGAAATTAAAATATACTTTAAGTTAAATTGATTAAAAAGAATTGAATAAGAAAACATGATCGAAGAATCAAACTAAGACAATCCAATATGTTCATTACGAGAAATCTGGGAACTGATCATCGTAATCTCGTGTACAGGTGGCCAATGGATACCGACAAACAGTTTGTACAACGCTGCCCCGATCAAACCGCCAATATGAGGACCAATAATTGGTACCCAGAACCAATAATTTCGAACGCTTAAATAAAAATGTTGATTTATAATTCAGATGGCCACAAGTACGCTATCCGCAGCGCGTGTAAAGGTTATTTTGATCGAATTATTTATTACCTGAACGTTTCAGAACCCCAGCCAGTCAAAGATGTCAGTAAGCGAGGACTGAAATCACGAGCTGGATTAATCGCTCCACCACAATTGTAACCAAATCCTGATGCGACGGAAAAAATTGCCAATCCAATTAAAACTGGAGCAATTGCTTTAGGCACTTCCATATTCCGTTCATCGGTTACAGCGACAATAACCATCAACAAAATTGCTGTGCCCAGAACCTAAAATAATGTAACATAAATTTTGACAATGAATAATATTTGAACAGTTTTCAATTTAAATTTATACTTGATCAAAAAAGGATCCAGCAGTGCTTATATGATCACTTGGATATGTTGCAAAAATGCCGGCTGTTGCGTTAGGTCCTGTTACCAACCGATGTCCCATGTCAAACGTATTTATTGCATCTAATCCAACAAAAAAATTCAAATATATGTTAAATTAAAAATAAAAAAGTTCCACTGAACTTATTTTACCCGTGTAAATTACAAGTACAATTGACGAACCAATAAAAGCCCCTAAATATTGTCCAAACCAATAAGCAGGCAACATATGCCAACTACAAGCACCGATACTGCACAGCGCAAGCGTGACGGCAGGATTGACGTGACCACCTACAGTTGAACATAATTTGAAAAATATTTAATTGCAAAATTATCTTTTAATAAAAATACAAAAACGTGCACTTATAATATTCTACCAATTTCAATTCTTAAAATTTATCCTAATCCATAAGTGATAATCTTGATAAGTGATAATAAATGACCAATCAAATGCAGTTATTGCTCATTAATTTCAGAAGCAGAGCTTAAGCTAAAGTTGATATTAATATTTAAAAAATAAGTGGGCATTCAACAATAAATTATTGCAATACAACTGGTGTTAGATATCCGGTATCGGTACCGAGGAAGCCTAACATTATTCTGAGATCAATTTCACATTATTCGTAAAGGTGAAGCGCATGAAATTATAATTTCAATTGTGTTTTATGAAATTAAAGATTTTAGTGCAACTGCAACTGTAAATTGAATAAATATTACTTTCTGTAATGTTCAGTAAGTGTCTTGTAAATAAATAGGTTTTAGTACCTATCCCAATGACATTATCATCTGGATTTAATTTTAAAAACTGAAAAATCCATTTGAAAAAATTATGATGATGATGATGATGATGATACTGCTACAAGTAAAAATTTAAAATTGTTATTCAACTGTCACATAATTCATTAACATTAATTCAGCAACTAATTAATTCCGTTCTTCAGCATTCACCCTTTGGGTAAGTTTTTCAATTAATTTCAATCAATATTAAAGTATTATTAATTTAAAAGTTATTAAATTCTTCCAATTTTTCAAAATATTCAATGCTTTTAGCATTTATAATGAATTTAATACAACCGTATAATTGATAACTTCTAGTAAAATCAAAAGTATGATATTATTATAAATGTAAAATTTTGAAAACTATCCATTTCAAGCTAAAACAAACATTTACCGACATCTGAAATTCACGTGAAACTTAACAATGACAGTTTGCTTTCGTGAATTGCAAACTGCAAATATGTTTTGCACTGAAATGCAACAAAAACAAAACTGTGACATTATCAAGGTACTGATTAGCAACATGGAAAATAATGTAAAAGTGAAAAAAAAATTTTTGAACACAATTTCATTTCCACAATTTTTCAATATTATTGACCTTTAAAAAGGAAGTTTGCATTAAAGTTTCCATCCAACTAAAAACCATTATCAACAGAAACCCCTGCTTTCAAGCATTTTGAACTACTATTCTGATCGACAATCATTTTCAATGCAATCGTCGATTTATCAGCATTTATCGTATATTTTCTGAATCAGCATCGTTCTTGCAAATGTAAATATAGATAATACACAAATTTGTATTTCGTTCATCAGTATCTAATGATATATTTTATCAAATATTATCACTAGAAAAATCAAACAGCAAAGTTACCAATCGCGTTGCGTTAATAGTTAATTATCTGCGAAACGCAGCCCAAAATGTACAGCTGTTGTATTTGCCGACTCGCAGTTTTAAATGCAAAAAGGAAAACGCATGTATCAACCCATTTCTCTACGCAAATGTGTATGTAATGGAATAATTGTATCATTGAACATTAGCTGTACAGCGGTGAAGCAATAAAAAGCAATTAAACAATAAATTACACACATCAAAGAACTTCATCATCATGTTTGATAATGTTAAAATTGGACAAGATTGGAACAGTAGAAAACAATGAATTTATGTTGCGAAAATTTGCTATACTTTATGCAAAAATTGCTAACTGTTCGGCATTTTCATCTCAGCTATCTACAGTAATCATTATAATACAACATGCATTCATTCTGTCTACAAATTTAGATGTTCAATTTATAGCTGAAAACTTAAAATTGCAAAAAACTGTATGAAAAAGTTGAAACTATATTATAAGTGTGCGCAAGTGAGTGCAAAATTTCTCGAATACAGAAATACAAATATTTTGAATAGTGAAATGAAGAGGAATTCAAAGAAAAAAATATCAATTTAAATTAATCGAATTTTCAATGCAGAATGTACTTTTTCATTGTTTTCTTTTTAATTTGCATCTCCACAATTTGATCTTGGTGTTGCTGTTGAAGTATTCGAGAAAAATTGATGAACCGTTTCCAAAATTGATCACCGCATGAGTGAAGAAACAACAATTTTTGCATTCTTTTTTTTCGGAAAAAAGAAAATTTAGGTTAAAATTGAAATTGCCAAGTAAAACGATTTCGCCATCTTATTTTCACTATTGCATTACATCCGACTCCTCTGCACTGACAACCTGACAATCAAAAAGGGTAACAACTCAATTTCACGCCTTTTATACTTTGCAAATTTGCAAAAAGCACTCCAAGAACCCTGACCTGACCGAACTTGACTAAAAAAAAGGGAAAAAATTATCAAAACAGAATAAGGAAATTTTTTTCTTGTTGAAAACCACCGTCATACGAGGATATTAACGTTCCTATGACGTACAAATAAATAAACACTTGAAAATGCTGTTTGAGGTTTCAAGCTAACGAAAAGCCGCTTCTAGTTTCAGTGTTGTCTTTAACCGGTTTCGTTGTTAACCTCGTCACACCGCAAGCCAAAGTCAAACACAGTCTTCAAATTCCAATTAGAAAATCTACTTTGTTTTGTCGGCAAATAGAAAGCAAGAAAATTGCATTAAAATTGTACCTAATGAAACGTATATTATCAAAGAAACAGGAAAACATGATATTATTCATTGTTCAGGGAGAATTGTTGTTCTTGCTTTGAATTTGAATTTGAACACACACACACACACACACACACCTCTTAATCTTGATCAGTATGCTTATAGAATTGATAATAAATCAAAACTGCCGAACAACAACAGTTTAAAGTCAAATAATCAAACAATAATAATAATAATGGTTACTTATGCAAATTTTACCTGAAACTCCACCGCTGACGTAAATGGCGAATGTCAATGCGAGAGCGTAGGCAACGTTGACGGTAACAAAATTTCCAGCTTGTTGTCGACTGAGAACCGCCTGTGCAATTGCTCCATCACCAAGCATCTGAAAATGTAAATGTAGTGGAGAAGCTTTTCCGAATGAACAAAATAATAAAAGATGCTCACCACAAGTACCAGGGTGCCAAAAAATTCGGCCAAAACAATTCGAATCCAAGTTCGATCAGTACGTAGTCGTTTTGCCATCGTATGCTGCAATCTCTTCATTTATTCTTATTATAATATTATATTAATTGTTTTGTATTAATTATTTCTTCTAACTGAATAAATCAAAGCCGACAAACAAAGCAGTGAGTGTACTGATGCAAACAAGCAAACAAGTCGATCAACCGACCGTCTCTGTACACTGAAATGCTGCTCTGTGAATATGCTCTGCTCACTTTTCTGAAAGCAAGCAACCGTTGGACGGATAATAGACAACAATAACTGCTTCTTAAACAGAGAAAAGAAGAAACAACACACGCGCACAGCAACAACCAATGAACGAACGATAAGCAAATGATGAACAAGCAAGCCTTTCTTTTTTGTTATACTGCTGTTGTTGTTGTTGTTGATGTTACTCATCTGGTTGGTGGTGCATTATCGAATTTATTCCAAGTAAACAAAATAAAGCCAACAACACCTAGAACCACTGACTGACTATCCGAGAGATATAAACATTCAACAGCTAACCAAGTAGCTAATCAGCTATCGTTTCAAATTCAACTGTGCAATGCTTTCATCAAAGCGACTGTAAGGTTGAAATTTTGCACAGCAATTCAATTGGCTGAAGAGAAAATTACGAAAAAAAAACCCAAGACATATTTTCAACGATTAATGTCAACCATTTTGGACGTTGTTTGCATTTAGCATAACAAAATGCCTTTTTTCCAATTAACAAAATCAACACAGTTGAAATTTATTTTCACCTACCACAATACAACTTATCAATTTCTTCACTGGTATCATCTGAAAAACTTACATTCAAAATAAATAAATTTCACCTAAAAACTGTTCTTCTAAATAGAATATTACACATTAATAATAATAAAAAGTTGTTCACAAAACTAAAAAGTAATATTCTAAAATAATTTATTGCGATAATCAAAACCAAATCAATTGAAAACTTCAGCCACTTACTTCTCAGAGATGACTGTTTTTGTGTAAATTCTCATTTGGTCCATGAATCATTTTCAATTTTTTCTATCTTTTCAAAAGTTTCAAAAAAAAGGACAACCTGACTGAAATGATGCTTTTTTTCCAGATTGAATGGAATTTCATGATTGATTCGATCAGTGATGATATAAATTCTTTTTCAATCCTAGATAAAAATGAACGCACCAACAATTGCAAAAGAAATTGACGATCAAACCTGTGTGTACTTGTGGCACATGATGATCATATTTGAAAAAACGTTTCTTTGAAATTCGAAAATAAAAAAAAGCCTACCTATTAATATTTCACAAGTTTCAAATAAGCATAATCTTCATGTCAAAAATGTGAACTGTATTTTCTTCTTACCTTTTTCTTACCCAGCTAATCAAATAAACTTTGCAACCAAATTATCTCAAGCAAACACATTCAGTGTAGAATTATCAAAAAGAAAAGTAACGTCATATCGAGAAGTGAGCTGTGAATTCTTCAACTTTGAAATAATAAATATTTAAATGTACAAACTCTAAATCATCAGATGAAGAGTAAGTTATTCTTCTTTCTCTTCTGATCAGATAACGTCATCTGAAATGCAAAAGAAAAAAAATACACGCTAGTTGCCTGTATGGTGAAGATAAAATTTTATTTTAAATAAATAAATAAATGTTAAGTTGAAAAACAATTAAAATTAAAAAAAAACATATATTTAACAGAAAAAGGTAATAAAAGTAAGCAAATTTACTCCATAGACAAAATTGGAGGCTATGCGGCAGGCCTCAGTGAACAATGGCAAAGGCACAATATAAAAAAACTGCAAATAGACTTTCAAGAATCAATGAGAGGCATGTAGAGACAGATTATTTTCTATAGCAGCTTGAACTCGATGGACACCAAGTAGATCCAATCTGTTCCTGTCAATGCCGACACCATCGCAATCGGCCAGCAAACTGGGCAAATAGGTAAAGGTAAAGGTGTGGTCCGTTGAACAACAACGAGTTTCACTGATGCCATTATGGAGGCAGTACCCGGACAAGCATTAAGGGGAAAAAAAATAAATCCAACTAGTTGGCTAGCGAGCTAGCTGTTTAGCCAGACACATATACATACATATACATATGCAACAGAGAGTTCGAGTTGAAAAAATCTAAAAGCCGAAGTGAAATGTTTAAGCGCGCTTCGGCAAACGCGCAGCTGATTGATTGATTGTTTTGTTCGATCAAATACAGAAACAAACATGATAAATTCAAGTCAATGCAATTATTGCATCATTATATACACCGAATTAGCAAAATAGCAGAAAATTTAACCAGCTCTGCTAGGAGCAGCGTCGAACACTGTAATCAGTTGCACATGTGACTTGCAAGCGTTAACACGCTTCTCAAGAATTTTCGTTTCTTGCACAAACGCTTCCATCATGCCCATACTGTGGCTTTCCATACAGTCCAAAACGTGCACTATATTCAAACAATAAAACATCAGTCAGTTGAACATCATCAGCTAGCTGCGTCTATTGTCACTTGCTCAAACTCTTCTTATCCTGCTAGCTTAAAAAAATTACCATGCAAAAGTATGCATATATCCGCGATGCATGAGCATTTGTGAATAAAAGTTTAGCTGAAGTAATGATAATTTTAAAAAACAGTAAAAAGAAAAGAAAAACTTTTCTGTACATGTGTGATGCCACACAACTACTATTATCATTATTATTGCTGTCGTAGCAATCAGAAGCACAACCAAACTATGCTCATTTCGCTTTCAGTATCACAATAAATAAGTAAAAACAACAAAAACTGCTAAATAATATCTTCTCCTCCAATCATACTGATTCACACATAATAAATACTCAGTTCGTGTATAAATAGATGGTAAAAATTTGTTCTGTCAATACAACAAACAACAGCTGAGCGTTACACGGTGATCAATACATACAACATCATATACGCAGTTGGATTTTGTTTTAAGCAATAAATTCACGTTAAATTATACCAAAACATGCGCTGGATAAAAATGAAAATTCTATTGATACTTACAGTCATAGCACCATTTGCTTTCAGGAACTCCCAAACGTTCTTTCGCTTTGCGCAACTCCACCTTCAGTGCTTCTTGTTTAGCTTTCAGTTGATCGATTTTTGCTTTCGATTTTTCCATCTCTTCACGTGTAAGACTTGACGATCTCGATGATAAAAAATACTTTGGACGTAACAAAGACGACGGTAAACCGAATATTCCTTTATTCGATGGTGAACCTGGACTTTGTGGAGCGCTTTTGAATCCTCGTCCAATAACATCTGCAAATGTAGAAAAAATTGAAAACGAAAACACTAATTAATCAATCAGCAAGATATCTCAGAGAAGAATAAAAAAATTCAAACTGCTCACTCATGAACCATCTTTTCCTTGGGCTACGTTCACTAGCCGAAGCACCACTGTCGACATCACTAGCCGAAGCAGTGTCGGCATCGCTTGAAGATTGGGGACTTTGTTTTTCCAAATTTGTACTCTGCACTTTTCTTTCAAATCCTCTTCCATTATTACCATGCGATAAACTGCTCACAGTGATATTTGTTGCAGTTGCGACTTGTTGAACACCACTCTTATTCTTGACAGCGTTATTAGCGTAGGTTGTATTACTATTATTAGCAGCAGTAGCAGTAGTGACAGTAGTAGTAGAAGTAGTGGCATTGGAAGATGTGGTTGCAGAGGTAGTAGCAGTGGTGCATGGAACTTGTACGGTTGGAGTGTTGGCAACGGTAGCTGTGGTATTAATGACCAGACGTTGACGAGGTTGTGTCCGGGGTGCTAGCTTCGCATTCACGGTGCTTCCGAGAGATAATTTTCCTCCGGCAGTACGATGCAACGTACCCCTGGGTGGTCGAATAAACGAATCCGAAGTTGGCGTCGAACTGTTGTCACTTCCCCTTCCGCTGCTCGTCGACCTAGCCACCACCAAGCTTGCTCTGCACGGCTGGGTCAGCTGCTTGGGACAAGGGGAGACGATCAGGCCGACCGTACTGTCATGACCGCCAGACTCGTAACCGGACGAGGTCCGTTGACTTGGCGAATGAGAACCTCGGGCGGTGAATTTCGGAACCCTGGCATTGGCGAGAAGAAGATGCAACGGCGACTTGACACGAACTTGATGACACGGATCCGACTTCTTTTCTTTGATCGCCTTGCCAACAGCGGCCAGGTTCAATTTTGGCAATTTCGACTCGCCGCCGGCGTTGGAATTGCAATTCTTCAGTCGGGTCGAAATGGACTGGCTGAACTTGAGCTGCTGTGATTTGGAACCTTTGCCGGAACAAACGACCGGCTCAAACAGATCAATCGCCTGACGGTAGCTACCACTGGTTGGCGGTGGCATTCTATTATCGCCGCCGATCCCACGGCAACATCCAACATCGAACGTGGTGGGCACAACGCTGGGCCGTTTTTCGACCTCGTCCAAAAGTCCAGACTGACTAACTGGAATCGGTACTGGCATGTGGCTCTTTTCCACTGTCGTTGTCGGCATGCTGCTGCTCTCTTCAAAACATGCGAAACGTTCTTTACCTTCTGGATCAAGTCGTTGCTGCTGCTGCTGCTGACCAATGCTAAACGAATCGGCACCAACAGCAATTGGCTTTGGTTGTTGCGTTGGCGTGTTCAACAGCAATACTTGCTGAGCACGTTCGGCTTTCAACTTTTGCAAAATGTCCAACGAACGCACTGAACTCAAACTCAAACTTGCTTGCATGGCGAGTTCTAAATCCTCGTCCGACGACAACGACGGCACGTCTTCGTCGACGGGATCCGCCAGTGCACTAGCTGTGCAAAGTGAAATCGAATCCGAACATCTCGTATCCACGTCATCGGTACTGAGAATGCGCAAACGACCTGCCGAATCGGAAAATGCGGCACTGATCGATTCGGTGATTCCATGCAGCAAAGTTTTCGTCTTCTGACAATGGTCACCAACATGCTCCACCGGAACGTGCACATTGGAAGAATATTGTTCAGACGAACTGTCCTCTTCCACTTCGACAATATCTTCCAAATAACGCGCCTCTGGAGAACCGTAAAGCGAACTCCTCGTTAACTGGACATTCCACTCTTCGACATTTGACCGAGACAACAAACCTTCATCTGCAGTGATCAAAGGTTGAGCACCACTACCAACGTTGACCAAACGTTCCGTTTCCTGACGAATGATCCACTCACGAACCCGTTCACGCTTACTCTGCTCTACCATTGACCGATGGTCTAGTAACAATTTTTCTGCATTCTGTTGTTGTTGTTGTTGCTGCTGTTGCTGCTGCTGCTGTTGTGGCTGTTGCTGTTGTTGCGGCTGCTTTGGTGGTTTGGGTTTCGCTTTCGGTCCATCAATCCATTCTTCTTGTTCAATTGAATGCTTGCTACTGATTCGGGTCATCGTTGAAGCCGGTCCAGCGCAGATCAAATTGTTCAAAAAATGTGCCGGTCGTTTCGGTGCCGTGGTAGAAGTGGAATTTGACGACGGTTTCGGAATGCGTGTAGAAGAACTGTGACTGTGGGCGGCGGTTGATGCCGCAGATGGCTCGGCCACAAAAGGCACTCCAGGAGTACCCAAAAATATCACCGTGTCACAGGACTGCTCTGAGCTTGATGTAGTACAGTCCGGATCAGAAATACTTCGACGAATCACACGCCTTTGACGTTCTTCGCAAGAGCTATCTCCACCTGATGAACTATTCAAGCCGACTCCGAACTTAACAAATAAAATTGTTCAAACATAAATACATAAACGTGTGAAATTATTCTTACCGGTGTTTTTTTCGTTCGTTTCAAACGATGTAATCGACTAATAATTTGTATTGTATTCATAGTTTCCATGTAACGGCAAGAATCTGGTGACACGCAAGCCAAAATCGACACAAATTTACACTGTGAACTGCCAATTGTCTCTTTGAAAATTTTCGTCAAATTGCTATCTCTGAAAATCAAATCCCATACAAACTGAATGAAACATTAGAACATCATTATAACAAACGGTGGCTACTTTGATGGCAAATGCTTCTGGCCTTGCAGCAATGTGAGAAGAACGTTGCCGATCGCTGGCAGTGTTAGGCTGGTCCGATTCGGTTTGGTACATTTTTCACCTTGTCCGAGATCAATAAGATGCAAGCGGCTTCTTCCACCGCTTACTGTAAATTGAAAAATAAACACACATATACACTTATGAAGTAAATCAACAATATAAATTTGATTACAACTTACAACAACAATTCAGACAGATTATTATGAAAAACACACTGAATTAAATTGAAAACAAAACGAAGCAAGTGAAAAAGAAATTCCACAATTTTACCTCCTCCTTTTCCATCTTGATTCACACGGTACTGGTAAACATGCAGAGTAAAAATAAGATGCGAATTCCGTCGTTCTTCTTCGGTATCTAAATGACAACCGTATAAAAGGAAAGAAATGATAACAATGTTCAAAACTATAATTAATAACTGGCAATAAATAATTCAGCAACAAACGAGCTGAAAATAAAGCTAGACAACAAGACGGCGCATGAAATGAACATCATCTCTAACTAACTGCCAGATTTTCAAGCAAGCAAAACAGAGTTCGTCAGCTAGCTAAAACCTTAGCGCAACGCACCAACGGGCGTGTGTGGATGTGTGCAAGCATATGTGAATGCACTTGATGCAATTCTTTTAGCGTTTGTGCTTGTTAAATTAAAATACAAGAACAGCTTTCGTTTAATTGGATGCCAACTGCGCCCATAAATATGGCATCCAACATAAAGAATGCTAAACGAACACGTTGTAAGAGCAAGCTATAGCAGATGGAAGAAGATGAACATTTTCAATGCATAATTATCAACCAATATTCAATCATCCTTCTACACACATATCACATAATATAATATATTTACACGTATGCACACACAAACACGAGTAAATAAATATTTTAAGCATAGCTTGATAAACTGTAACAATTTTTAGTAGAAAAATTAAATCAACTTTTTAATCAATAAGCATTTATTCTTAAAACAACTAATGAAATGTGACTTACTGAATTTTCTCAACGAGAGAGCCGTGTCCAAATAATGACCTGCCTTTTCCAAGCTAGGAGCACGCAATTCACTTGCGTTTTGCAAATGTGCTGCTGTCAACGCTGAATCCATAACAATAGCACCTTTGTTGGTCAACAAATCTCGCACTTCTTCATTTGGACCTGATATTTCCACCGCAGATACTCGGACAGAAAATCTTGCCCCTGTCCTTTGCTTCTGTTCGCCTATCAACCGGTAAAGCCAAGCTATAGCTGACGGTATTACTCCAACTTGGTGCACATCATGATCTTCACCAATAAAAGTACTATTGCAACAGCCTAAATATTTTCGACATTTCCAATAATATGTAATAGATTCATTTATAAATAATATTCATACCTTCGCCTGTATGACCGAATGACAAAATGCAGCTATCTTCTCCAGCAATTACCGTCTGAATAACTTCAAACAAAACGTTGCTGCATATTTCGCTCTGAAAAAATACGCAACACAGTTAATTATTCAATTAATCGACAAGATTTGAAGCATGTTTACCAACGAATCATCGCCAGAAAACACCGAATCAAATCCAAACACCTTTTTCAATGCACCGGCTTTGTTGGCACCAACCGGCCTGCGTCCACCGGAATACAATTCTGCCACTGCAACTTGTTTCTGACGTCCATCCACCGTTATGTAATTGCTTCCCGGACTGTTGCTAGCATTACTGTTAGCACTGGGCAATACCCGAAGTGTAACTTTGAGCTAAATTCAACAATACAGCTGTGAGCAATATATGTTATAAATAAAGAAATTAAAAAAATATATATATATGTTGTAGTGTCGACATAAATTAGCAATTTTGCCTGAATTAGTGTTAATTTTAAGTTGACATGAGCAGAGAGAAAATACCAAAAAAAAAGAAAGAAAAACAAGTAGAATAAGCGCATCAATAAGCAAGAGAAAGTCCGTCGTACAGAGACGAAACAAATGCTCCACAAACAATCGATATAATTCCATCAATTGCGAATCATTTAAGTGGACCATTGCGAGAGCTTGTTGTTCGCGTGGGCAATTCGGAAACGATCTTTCGCAATGGCACCAGAGCACTGTGTGATCAGCAGTGGCGAAGAGCATTCGCCCCCAATCAGCGTCATTAAAAATTGTTAAATCAGCCGCGTCACAGGGAGAAGTCGATTTGCATTTCCGTCAACTCGACCACAACGCACAGCTAACAATGCGTCGGTATGTATTCAATAATAACAGAGCATACAAACGGATTAACTGAAGAACAACGACAACAACGGCAATTGCGGAACAGCAGAAATACTTGTTGATGTTGTTGCTTTGGCAATGGTGGTAAAATGTTGGAGCAGATATAAAAATTTGATGCAATCCGTTCGAAAACGTGAAACTTAATTCAAGCTGCCGGTCATATCAGAAGAAGGAGAAGAAAATGATGATGATGATGATGCACGCTTCAACATTGCATGATTGACCATAAGTTAAGCTAAGCTAATCGAACAACACCGACAGCCAGCTTGCAATTTCCTGACTATAACTGCAATCAATTTGCCGTATAAAACAATGCGAACAGCATCTCCAGTCGGCCAGAAATCTTCATTCATGAACAATTAATTTTATGTGAACAAACCTTCTGCTCATTGTAAAACTTTGAAAAATTACTGTTACCAGCAATTCCACTTTAAATGTTAATAGTATTTATGTTATACATATATATATATATTTCCACAATGAAAATTTAAATGCTTCCTTTATGAATCGGTATTGCACTTTTCACTATTAGCAACTCCAGCTAACTAACTAACTAAAGCTAACTAACTTCCTCCGATGGTGGTGCCATTACAGAAAACATTTCTTTCACACATTTAGTTATACTTCAGTGCAATTGACAAACTGGCTGGCTTGGAAAATTGATAAATTTAAAGAGAGTGGAAGAAGAAGACAAAAAAAGAAATTTATTTATTTGAGAGGAAAATTTCCAAAAAGCCAACAAATCTTCGAAGCAAGCCCTTGAAATGAAAAAACAACAACAACAAATGCAGCTAATTTTTGAAAAAGATGAAAAGTGGTGGTACTTTTCCCAGTCAACCAGAGAGCAACTGCCAAATCGATAAACATCGAGAAAAAAAAAGAACCACAGAGAACCGACCACCACACGACGTCTTAATAATGTTAATGATCACAAGCTGTTCACGTTTCATCTTCATCCATCAAAGATGCCATTGAAAGAAAGAAAGTGAAAAATAAAAGAGTGAACCGCGTCATAGAAAAACAATAAAACTCTGCTCTACCTCTCTCACCCATTCTGTGTACTAGGGTAGTTGTACGGTAATAAAAAACAATAATGTAAAAGTATTACTTCCAGAAGTGATTAAAAAAAGAAATTTTTGATCTTCCTCTGTTTGGACAAATTGTAAATTTTCACATCTTACCTTGTTTGATGAGTCTTTACGTACTGCAGCAGGGCCGAGTAGTCGAAGCAAAGCGGGAGGCACTGGTGGGGGTGAGTTTCGTAACAGTCGCCCAAAGTTGAATCGAGAATTCCGATTTGAGCCGAATGTTGTCGTCTTCTGGCTCGATCCATCAGTCGCACGTTTGGATACTGATCGACCGTACCGACCGTGCGACGACTGTTTGTTCCGGGATGTCAACGGCAGAGAAGAAGAAGATGACGACGACGGGCAAGGCAGCTTCGAGGGTCTGAAGAAGGGGAAAAAAGAACACAAAAATTAAAACAATACCAAAACCAACAAAATCTCTCATATTCATCCCATCATGACAAGCTGCTGCTGATTGCCATGACCCGTGCATGCATCATCATACTTGGAGTGAGATCGTGACAAACGTTGTTGGCTCATCTCCGCATTTCAAAAGCCCAGCTACTACTGGCTAGACTAGAAAACGTTGGAAAACGCATCTCTCCCAAAAGGCCACTCAGTAGAAGAAGAAGAAGAAGAAGCTATTCAGTCACACCAGCAAAGAAAACTACCACTATTCCTAACCACTACAACTATTATTGCTACTACAAGTTCGCCACTATTTGACTATACGTACTGGTGGAACACCACGACCTAATGAAGTGATCAATAGAGGGCGACAACCTTTAAACGTCGACTGACCAAGCGGTCGAGTTGATTTGTGTCTCCAGTCGAATTAAGCAAAAGAAGAAGAAGAAGAACTAGCCAGATAGATAGCGATTGCAATCGATAGGCGGCAGAGGAATAAAAATCGCCCAAACGGTTAGAGATGACAAGTTAAGGGGAAAATTCATTTCACAACAGTTTGCAACTGGACATTGCACGCGCATATTTGTCACTCGATATACAAAGCTTTTTTGAAGAGATGAAAAATAATAAACTTACGAAAAAATTGCTAACGATTCGTGCAAAGCAAACGGTAGTCGGTTTGCCGGATTGACAAAATCAAACGACGCAGGCCAGGGGGCTCGAAATACCACAAATTCGTCTTCACTCAATTCAATACAAGTGGAACACATTTTTATCCAATTTGAATTTCTGTTATGTTTCGATTTTTGGCTAGCATTCAAAGCCAAACATTCTCAAAGTCACAAATTTTCAAACCTCCAACCCAACATAGATACAGCATCCTCTCGCCTTGACAAAAAGAAACCATGTTGGCACTGAATTGAATAAAAATGTATTTTCATGCTGTTGTTGTTGTTGTTTTCCAATTTTCTTCTTCGTCTTATTTCTTCGGCCAAAATTTCACTACATCTGCATTAATTGTGGTAACAGATTTTCTACTCTTTTCTATCCATCAGCCTGCGTATACCTGCCTGCTTGCCTGCCTGCCTGCCTGCTTGCTTGCTTGCTTGCCTTCACTCGCTTCTTCGCGCTTCGCTTGCTTGCTTCCAACTATGCGTTGCCGCCTCGTTTTAACGGACGGCTCGGTTGCATGCAATCGGAGGGGGCCAACTGCGGAAATTACTTCTCACGTGAGTTTAACAGGGCTAAATTTTCCATGTTTTCAAACACAACCTCGCCACAAACGACTATATAACCGATGACAATTGGCCGACACAAACAACGCCACATACGGTCGTTGGAAAAGTTGACAATGTTCTTCGTGACAGCTAACAACACCTGACGAGACAAAGCAGAAAGCAAAAACTGACCAACCTCACTCGTCACGCAGTTGTTGTCAGCTAAAACCAACCGGCTACTGGCTATTCAAATGAAGCTGTGTGTAACATTGTTCTCGCCAGATTCGACCCATATATATATATACGTAAAACAAAATCAAAAAGAACAATGACTAGGACAATAACAGTGCCATCAAATAACAATTTTCCCGTTTCGAATATCGCTGTGCTCAAAGAGGCTCCCCCGTGTGATGTGTGTGTGTGATATTTCATCCTGAACTACAACTACACCAAAAATATATAAAATTCTTGCATTAAACATTGTTGCCAGCCAGCTTGTATCAATTACTTCCTTTCCCAGGAACAGTTTCAAGAGAAAAACAAACAACCTTGCTTCGTCAGACTGCACACTTTTCTGCAATCATTAAACGAGAGAGAGGGTGCAACTTCATCAATATATTTTCGCTCCGGTCGTTAGTTTTTCACCATATCACACAAAGAACAACAGCAGCAAATAATAATAATTATTATTATAAAGTTCATTCATTTCCGAAAGAGTAAAAAAAACTTCATCAGTACAAAAACAATCATTCATCTTTTCAAAAACATAATTTGATTTACACGATGATGCTTTCTGAATAAAACACGAGCAATTTATAATAATGCATCTTTCGTGTAACAACGAACAAAAGCTCAACATTTCACAAATGTTGACGTCAACGTGGTTTCTAAAAACGTCCGCATCAGAAGAAAAAAGCCCAACAATCCATTTTTAACCTTAAGCTTTCAAAAGTGCATGATGCAACAACATAAGCATCAGCATCAAATGATAAAAATAATAAATATTCACACACTGAGCTGTTTGTTGTCCAAAGTGAAGAAAATCAACCCAACAACAACAATAACAACATACAGGTTGTGTTAGCCGAAGATTTTTCTCGAATGATCAAATCTAATTAGTATATTTTTTTTGCTTTTTGACCATTTATTAACGATGAATTTCATCTGATCATATTTTTTGGATAAAACTGCAATTCAGTTTTCAAGAATGCCGCGCAATTGAAGGGTCCTTTTCCACTCCTCAAACCCGAGTTGATGATGCAAATTTGATTTTGTCGAATCGGTTTTCTTTTTTCAACTTTTCTTATTTTAATAAGTTTTGTTTCGATTTAAATTTGCTCCAACATCAATCCAACCTGCGTTGCAATTTCACTAATGGCAACTAATCAAAACGTTGTCAGAAGACGAATGCGCAACTGAGGCAAAATTCTTTCCCTGCTACTTACTACGCAGTTGCCAGATGCTGGTTGAGGAAAATTTCATCCATCGTCCACCAACCATCTAGTTCCCTTTATCTGTCTGTCTGTCTGTCTGTCTATCTGCAATTCACCGAGTCAAATGAAACAACAAAATCATTCAATTGTGCATTTTGTCGTGTTTTGCAAAAAGTCACTTTAACCACAAATTCTCATCAGGGACAGACAATGTTTTTCGCAAGTTGTAAATTCATCCTCCATTTCCATCCACTGCCATTGGAAAAGTCATGTAAGATTACTTTTTCTCCCTCTCATCCACTCCCTCTCTCTTTCTCACTATCGCACTCTGAACTCTCTTGGGTAGTGCATTTCTGCAATTTGATTGACACACACACACACACACACACACACACACAACTTAAAATTGCCAACAATTCATAAAAGCAGAAATAAATTTTACCAACTGGAATGCAAAAGTGAAGAGAAAAAAAAACAATTAAATTACAAGCCAATAAAATGAATAAAACTTTTTAAATTACTTTTCTCCCAACTTATTTATTTTCAGATTGTTCTTTTGATTGATTATTTCATCGATTATTGCACAACATCCCGTCAACAACGCTCACTGTTGGTCGCTTTTTACACAAATAAAATGCCAACTGTCTGCTTTGCAAAACTGAATAAAACTTACACCACCTAAATATTAATTTATGTATATATCTATATATATGTACCGTTATTCAACAATGAATCTTCGCATTTTGTGCGTGCAATGACCGTGAACAAAAACAAGAAAAGCTGCACAAAAACAACAACAACAACAACAAACTAACCAGCTGCTTTCCCTAGTGTCAAGTGCTGCTTGCTAGTGACTGCAGTTTTGATTATACGAAAGACAAATACAAAAATACAAAAAAAGCCATAAATGAATGACAAGCACCGTACACATGGCATTTTGCTGGTCAAGCCGTGAGAATGCATGGTCATTTTTGCATGAATAAAGTGCAAATGCACAGACAGACAGACGGTCGAGAAAACGAAACAACCAACAGCTGCTGCTAACCGTGATCACCTACGGTCCTTTTACAACCTACTAGCCAGACAACGAGGTCAACAAGCTGTTGCTGATGGTTAAAATTGGCAAAAGTCAAAACCCGCCACAAAAGTATTAAAGTATAAAATAAATGAAAGGAAAAAGTGAACAACAAGAGCGTTGTATAAGTACAAATAAATAAATAAGTAAACTAACCTGACAATATTACTACTATTGTTGACGTAATGAGTGGCTTTGGAAACTGGCTTGTTGTTCAAAGCGGTGACAATCAAATCTGCCAAATTGGTCATCAAAGTTGGAGCCAAAGAATGCTGAGGTGGCAGCGGCAGTGGTGCTTCTTTCACTGGCAATGCTTTACAACAATTGTCAACGTGATTTCGACAGTCGGGACGAAATGACTAAAGAAAACATAAGCAGAATAAAAAAAATATACCACAAGTAAAAAAGGATGCAGAATAAGAAAATTAATGATAACACACAATAATTAATATTTCAGGATATCATGAAACAAATTAACCAACCAACTGTTGTCTCCTTCGTTCCCTGTTCTGTGAATCCCTTGACAGCTATCTGTTTCATCGGTGCATGAGCGAGGCTAATTGTCGAAAGGACGTAATTGAATTAAAGCTTCAACTCAGCCGGACTGGTCAATGTGACCAGGCGACGTTAAACGGCCGTCGCTTTCTAAAGCCGACGAAACCGGCGGTCCCTGGCGGTATGTATGAGAGAAATGATTGAACAGTAGTAGATTGGGTAGATTTTATTTTACACAGCTGCTGCAGGCTTTTAGCAAGCATACATATAAATTGACCAGTGAACCTTGTGAAAATCAATCCGATCAAAGAAAACATATACTATTATATATATATATATATATATATACACTTGCACGACTTCTTGGCTGTCACTTCAATCTAAACGCGATATCTGGACACAGAAGCATTGCATAAGCAGCAGACAACGCACTCCCCCCCCCTCATGCCCCTGTATTTGCATTTGACTAAAGAACAATAAAAGCTGAAATTGACTCTGCGCACAGACACACAGACACACACACACACACGATTGTTGTGTAAATGAAACCAATCTGCGTGTGATCATCAACATTATTCAACCGTACTGATATAATTTATGCTGTATTTCAGTGTATTTTCAAATTTCCACCAACGTATGGAAAAAGAGTTTGCCTCCTTTTCAATATTAACAAACAAATTGGCATTATTCTTTCAAAAAAATCAGAATCAATCTATATCAAATACACTAAATGAATAATTGTAATATTTTTTTCCGGCTGTTGTTCGCTTGATATAAATGACATTTGAAATTGCATGAAATAAAAAAATTGAAAAAAAGAAAAAATTTTTTTAAAAGCAGATATGATTTCTGATCATCAAAGATTGGAAAAGAAGTCCCAGATATGCAGAGAAAGAGAAAATGAAGGGTAGAGATAAAGAGAGTGACGTCAAAGAGAATTAATTGATTTCAAATAACAACAAGCAGAAAATTCTCATCCAACTAACAAAACGGAAAATTTTCATACTTTTCATTATGATAAACACACTGATGTAAATATCTGTAAGAGTTTTGAGCAAAAAAAATGAAAAAAAAGCATAACAATTTAAGTTGATGATGTTGATTGCTGCTGTTGTTACTATTAGCTGAACTGTGCAAGTGATTCATACTGATGATGCATTACTGGAGAATAAATAAAAATATCTGATGAGCAATTATTGAAATTACACTTGCACACATTTGCAAAAATGAGTAGCGTTGAAATAATTGGAAACTAACCAAACTGAACAAGGCAAACACTGTCTATACACATGACAAAATATGTATAAATTTTACCACAAGTATATGGAAAAGAATGAAAAACCTCAAGCCAAAGACCAGCCAGCCAGCAGCAGGGTATATGACAGGGCAAGCAGACGACCGGACGTTGAGATGTCACTTTGCTGAGCGGTTTCAATTAATTTCAAACATAGACAGTTCAACACAGATCAACAAGATAGTGTCAATAATTCGGCTGCACAGTTGGGTATGGAAGAATGCCACCCCTTCTACATAAAAAATACAAAAACACAACAATAAAAGGATGACACGTCAAATTGCAACTGACATCCCGCACTGATTGTTCCCAGAACTGAAATATTCAGTTTCGATCAGCCAATCGTTCGAAAATAAATGACCAGTAAAAACTTTGCTTTCTAATAAATATTTCAATATTGATGTAAATTTAAAACAAGACCAAAACATTCCCATTCGTCATCACTCTAACAACCAAATACCGTATCATCAAATATTAACTAAAATTTTATTTTTCAAATCAACAAAATATTTTTTGTTACCTTTCCCATAAATTTACTTAAAATTTTCCTTTTTCTCTCACACACACATAGGCTATCTATCAATAACGATGATAATAATAACAATTGTGTGTCATCTATATATACATTGGTAACGTAACAACGACGTAACGTCCCTTTCTGTCAACTAATTACTGTGCGCGTAAAAAATTCAATATTCATGATTTATCGTATTTATAATTTCCATTTCAAATTCATTGGAAAGGAAAGTAAAATGTGATTAATAAAAATATTTCTTCGCAGTTGTATTGAATTTTCTGATCAAATAAAATTATTTAAACTTCCAGACTGCTAAAATAATGCTTTTACGAATCATACAAGATACTTTTGTGCCAACTGCAAATTATCCATACAATCAAAATGTCGTTTGCCTTTTGCTCTTGAAAATATTAGCATAACACTGCATATCATTTGTTTACAGAGTGGAGAAAAAGATGAAGATAGAAAGATACGGAAAGGAAAGATACAATGTATATATATATATATATATATATATGTAAATTAGTCCCCCCGCTTGCATAAACTGTCTGTGTGTAACATGGATAGCTCGGTTTCCGTTGAAAAGTTCACAATTAAACAATAACGGTAGTGCATGTAGGATGACTGACAATAAATAAATGATAGAACAAGAAAGTAATCTTTTATGAAAAAATAAATTAGTATAGAATTTAAAATACACCCTTTAAATTCAAATTAAAAAAAACTTTTTCTTACCCAATAATGATGAGCAGAATAGGCTATATTTGGCCAGGGCATTGTTGTGCGAGACGTGCATGACCAAAGCAATGGATTCGGTATCAGCAGAGACGGTTGTACTTGCAACGGGCCATCTGAAGGACGGCCGATACGTGATGTCATGACTGACAACCTGAAATCAATTCATTTAGCCATTAAAAAAAGTTAATAATATAATAATAGAAGACCGCGACAGATGAATGGTGAAAAATAAAACAGAAATAAATGGAAGGCACAGATTTGAAAAGATGAAAAGCTGACGGCGGAAATGCATGATATATTAATAGATGCTGCTGCCCTTTATTACTACTGTTACGACCTGCAAGTGACAAGTTAAAAAGAAAAAGTAATAATAAAACAGACGACAATCCATCCAATGACGACCAAACAGTCCAGTTAACATTGGCATAAAGAGGCTAGACGAGGCTAGGTTAGGTTAGGCTGGGCTGGGCTAGTAGTCTAGGTAAAATTTCTACCGGCGTCCATTTATATCTTCACAATCTTCTTCAGTTTGATAGTAATCAACACTGGAGTAGAATTTTGGTAAAACAAATTCCATCAGCATATATCAACGTATATATAACGGTTGGAATGTGGTCGCCATACGAGCTGCTATTCGTTTTCCGACTGACCTGTTGTCATCAATTAGTTCGAGGGCCAAATTGGAAAAAGTACCAACTCAGAGAGGTTTATCATCATCTTTCCATTCGGGGAGGTCTTCTGGCCGAGGAAATTAAGGTCGACGATAAGAAGCAGCAGTAAGATAGCTCAGCGTGGCACAGTGCAGAGCAGATGATGAGTAGCAAGCTTATCGACAAAATAAAGAAAAAAAAACGACAAGCTGCCAAGAATCGACCGGACGGTCGAGTGGATGATGATGATGATGAACGTTCTGCTAACTCATGCAAATCCAAGCACCTGCCCGGAGGCCAACTGGCGACCCAACTCACTACAATGGACAAGATTGCGCGTATCAGCCGACCTGGACAATGGTCAGTCATTTGAACGGTGCTAGTCAAATTGAAAAAGCAAACCAACGAGTTGCGCTGCACTACAACGTGCAGCTGTACTGACCATTGTGAATCGCATCCATTGTTGTCGATCTTTTCCACTCAACTAAATCTGGATACAACCAACACGCATATCGCCACGTGATGGGTTCATTTTTGGAAGATCAGTCGCAATTGATGTTTGGTGCAACAGAAAATTAGAGAAAAAAAACTTCCCTATTTTCTTTTCGAAACAACACCTGCTACTACACTACAGTAACAGTAAAGCGTAAATTCTGGAAAAACCATTTTCAATAAGTCGCCCAACTGAAATTCAAATATGCAACCATAAGCAAGAAGAAAAAACAAGAAAACCCTGTTCTAATGTTCAAATTATAAGTCAAAGTTGACAATATTTTCAAATTGAAGTTAGCTACAACGGATAAAATTTTTAAATGATCTTCCGCCTGTGTCGAGTGACGCTAAATTGTGCATAATCTGATGTTGGGGTCTGCCAGTGAAACATCTGCCATCAGTCAACGGCAATGGCATATATCCTCCTCCTCCTTCTGCAGGGAAAAACATTGCCACCTCGGCGGTGTCGTATTTCGCTGAACAACTGCTGTTCTGCATGGATAAATTGTCCATTTTGAAAAGCTTCAACACCATTTGACAACAGAACGGAAAAGCTAGCTGATCAATGACCAAAATTGAAATTGTTGCAGTTGCAATTTTCAAAATTCAGAAACAAAGAAGAAAAAAGAAATCAAACACCTGTTTCATTTCTTATTATTACTTTTTCAAATCAATAATATTTCTGTAGGAATAAATTTTCCATAAAAATGTTTCAATTTTAAATTAATAATTTCGAAAAACATATCATTTTCAGTGCTTATCATCCAAAAATACGCAAATAAGTTAAACACGTATACTGATCTCATTTTTTAAAATAAACTAACTTTCTTACGTTTTATGCTGCGGTGAATTATCTACAAATGAATACAAAAAATACTCGAACATGCACGTTGAAATATTAAAATTCAATACATGAACTAATTGGTATGTGATAAGTATGACGACAATTCACAGTGGACACTGATTATGATCAGAAGAGAAAAGTTGCCAAAATGATGAAAATGAACAATGGCTGTAAGCGAGACCCTAAGACTATTCAAATATGCTCTAAACGAGTATTTCTAGATCATTTCAACCAGACTAATAATCTAAAACTTACGTCGCAATGGAATCTTCAAGAAGACAGAAAGAATGAATAATCTCTCTCTTCACCTAACCTGTAGTAATATTTTCTCATCTCGCTCTTCTTCAGCTTCTTTCCACATTCATTCGTTACAAAATCTCGAGAATTTCTGAACCGATATTTCATAACTAAAAAACAAAGAAAGAAATACTGACTAGTGAGTGATATAATATTACATATTCCAAATGAACAGAAAAGCTGAACGATGCAACTCATCCAATGTGTGCGTTCAATGATCAAACGTCAAATCACATTTCATATGACTTACAATTTCATCAACTTTTAATAATAATAACTGTATACTACAAACTGTACATTTTTTCTGTTCACATTACAAGAGTGCACATCTGAAGGGTAAAAAACTGAAAACTTCCTCAATTTAGCAAATAATAATAAGCGTATCTTGACGATTTTTCACTTTTGGTCAATCACGGCAAAATTATATAAAACGAAAAAGCAAAAAACTGCCTTTCACTACTTGCAATATTATAACGGCAAACAAATGAAAATTGTACAACCAACAAACACTAAGCAAGCTATTATCTACTAGTGATGATGATTCACATAATACAACCACCAATAATTCTGAAAGCAATGTAATAATTGATATTTTAAAAAACAAAAACAAAATCTTTCCATCCTGATGATGATCATAATAATAAATAAACAAATATACAAATAAGAAGCATTTCAAAATGATGATATTTTAAACCTGTTCGAAACAACCGGACAGAAACAAGGCTGAAAAGCGACCAGCGTTTAGAGGAAAAGAAGCGCAGACAAGAATGCCATAAACCAGCATCGAATGTTGAAGGCCGTAACAAAAATGGGTTAGCCGAGTGATTTCCACACCGCTGGAATAGCAAAACGGCGGCACGTTCAAAGTCAATACATCCCGTTATTTATTTATTTATTTCATTTGTTTACTGCGCGCTATGCCACTAAAGCCACTAGTTGCTACCCATTAAACAACAACAAAAATAAATTTAAAAAAATCAACTTCACATAAAGAACAAGCAAGCAGTGTTCGATGAAAATGAATTTCAAAAAATCAATTTGTCCATTTTGTCTATTCTTATACAAATTTCAATTCACCCAAAGAAAGGCATATTTCAACGTTTCATATATTTTTTCCGTTTCAGTACATATGTATATACAAAAAAAACCTAATTTACAATTAAAAATTTTTTTATCCATTATTTTTACAAGTGTTCAACTGATGCTCAGTTCAGTTGAAATGGTGGACAAGCAAAAAAGATTACTGTAAATTACTGTATAATTTAAATAGTGTAATTCAAGTTCATATTTGAAATATGTTTTTCCTTCTTTTTCGAAATGACCGTTGCTCGTGAGCAATAAAATGAAATAAAAATGAATCATTCAGCTCCACTGAAACAGCAGTCAACGTGACCAGCTGTCATTGCAAAAATGACAATGAAATCAACAAATTAATTAATAATAAATTGGTAAAAACAAAAGTTGCTGCACCAACAAAGAGTTGGTTACGTTCCAATGTCGATTTGTCTGTCACACAGCACTTTGATAGTTGAGTCGGATGCAAATTTCAACAAATGATGAAAATTGAAGCCCAACCATTCAATGTCGTATGGCACAGCGTGGGGTGAAATTGGACGATTGTGTTTACGGCTTGAACATTTTAAGCCGCTTGTTGCTTTTACGTGTTCGACAGCCGCCGGTTGCTGAACGTCGTCGGTCAGTTTTTGTTCTATTAGTCGCCAAGCAACCGAACAGGACAAACAGCACGCACAAACATGCATCCATCCGTATCTGACTGCCTGACGCTTGACATCGACCAGCCACCAGCCTGACGACGCGCATATTTGGTCAATGCTAAAGCAGAACAGTCGAACGAACGTGAGAGTGCGCTTAATTTGCCCTGCTGCATCGACATTGCGCATGATTCTTCACCAAATTCATGCACTGTTCTTGTATTACAATTCAAAGTAAGTTTCATAAGATTTTTTTTGAAAATGTTCTTCCCCGCATCCTCATCGAAGAAAGAAAGAAAATATGCAAATGTGAAGACAAAC
Organism: Trichinella spiralis; assembly: GCF_000181795.1. Classification (NCBI taxonomy): domain Eukaryota; kingdom Metazoa; phylum Nematoda; class Enoplea; order Trichinellida; family Trichinellidae; genus Trichinella; species Trichinella spiralis. Next base: position 6,249,128 of record NW_003526941.1, read on the forward strand.
AATTACACAAACCAACTACAACAGAAACAACAACATATTTTCCGTTTTGTTCAGTTATTATTATTTTTTCTAATTTTTAGTAATTCTGTACATTGTGCATTGGATTTGCGCCTGCTGTGCACAAAAAGCTGATAAAAGCCATCCGTATGAAACAAATCATCATTACTACACCTATGCAAAATATCCCGCTAATCAACATGGTTCCAATAACTCATTTGGTAAGTGGGACCAAACTTTTCCTTCTGACAATGTGCAGCAAGCAACATAAGATGTGTCAAGAATTTTTCTTTTTTTTCTTTTCTAGAAAATGTGAATCCAATAGTTTTCAACGTAGAACAAACGCTGCGTATGATCGTGTCTTCCAATGAACATGTGGATTACATTTTTAAAGGTTTGAAGTCGATTTTTCACAAAAGTATTCCTAAAGCGGATGTATTTGTCAGGAACCATTTTTTTCAACAATTTTCAATTGGACGTTGCAATAGTTTGCAATGGAAACAAGACGATCATTTGTGAAACAATATACGGACAAGATAAACACATCAAATACGGTATAATAATTTTTTCAGTATTCTCTTTTTGGTTCTTTGAAATGAATTTTTCATTATCATTCAATTATCATTCATTCAGTCATTCATCCATCCATCCATCCATGGTTTTTATTTATCCAATAGATTCACAATATGCACTTGTGCATAAATGATCGATAGATATGCTTCATTATTTAAAGTGCAAAATATTTCACCAACAATAGCAACAGTTTGTTTTATATAAACACATTGTTGAGAACAATAATGAAGCTTAAAATAGATAAATTTATTGATTTGGCTATTTCAAACCACGACGGATTCATGTTGCAATAATGACATCAGAAATTAATGATCACTTTGACGCTGACAATTTTCATTCAATTGGAAGAACAACTTTAATCAATCAGTTTCACCTATGACTTGTTGCATATTGCTGTGATGATGTTCAAATGCGGACAATTATAATGTAGGCATAGTAAAAATCATAATAATAATACAGTTGCTACCGTGTAGTTCTTTTCATTTCATCTTTCCTAATTCGTCAACCACATTCATTACTCTAATCTATTTTCCATTTTTTTGCAATATAAATAATAATGGAGATATTTTTTGCAGAGGTCCAACTTTCATATCCAACGTCAGCTACGGATGCTATTATTGGCAAGCAGTTGAACAAGAATGACCAACAATTAATAGCTTTGATCAAGCGAAAGACTGACGCAAAAATTACCGAAAAGTGGACAAGTTTCACGTAAGAATATACAATAATAATCATCATCATCATAATAATAATAAGCAGAAAAACTTTCAGCTGTTCAATAGACGACGTTGTATTTGCAAATATTTTTACCAAATTCGGACGTTTGCATGTCAGTTGTATACAAAATTCCTCTTTTCTATTCGAAAATACATGGACTGGCAATAACAGGCTGTCAGTAAAACTTTCTCAATTCAACAATGAACACGATCAGCAGACGACGACGACGACGACAGTTGCAGACATTACACAGACCACTGTGTATCACTGCTCCTGTGATGAAGATATGGCCGCGGTGAACAACAATCCACCACTTAGACGCACAACAATCGACACTTTCAAAGACGACTATTCATGGTTGTCATTGTATCAAGCAAATCATACTAGCATTATTCTGTCGTACGTTGGTTCCTACGAAGGTATGGTGTTGCTGTTGCTGTTGTTGCTTTGATTACAAAAAAAAATTATCGTTCCTATTTAAGCTGAATGTGCATGTCGCGTAAGGCAACGAAGAAGAAGAAAACCCACGAATTCCCACGAAGCAGCACCTATTATCGAAGAGAAAGGAATTGCCGTGTACAATTTTTATCCCCAATCCGTAGCCGCTGGTTCAGCTAAGCAAGAATACATCTTCGCTTACGGAGAAGGATTCAACAGGTGAAAGGGCAAAAAGTGAATTGAAATGAAGGAAAAAAAATCAATCTAACTTACGTGTGAATTTCAGATCAGCAAAGGTGTCCTGCCATTTCGGCGACGAAGTCATTCCTGGTGAAGTCCGGTCTTCCACTTTGCTTGCATGTCCAGTTCCGTATCGTCCACCCGGGGATGTACAACTGAGACTATGCCACGGTGATCAGTTCTTCCCGATGGGAGATGGAACAGTGGTCAGTTGATCAGGCAGTCGGCACTGGACTGTTGTGAAATTTTTTCTTTAACTTATTGTTAAAACCTGAAAAATAAATCTCTTTTATATTTATTTATATTTATGTATATATATATACAGAATCGAGTATCGTTCTATCGACCCTGCAGTACCGTGGGATGCAACTCAATCGGTGGTATATGTTTTCAAGGAAAATGCTACTGTAATGAACAATATCAAGGTGTCGCTTGTGATCAATTCAAAGTGCTCACCTCCTTTCCAATTTACCTGTGCGATCCAAGAAAATTAACCGCAACCGAAGGTGTACCCTATCAAGCAGATGTATGCGTATCAGTAAGCATATAAATTTTAAATAATTTCTTTACTTTACTGCCACTATTCATTATGGTTCTTCCATTCAGGTTAAAAATCATAAGATAACCTGGAAATTAATCCAAGGACCGGCCAATATGACCATCCATCCCGTAACGGGCAGAATAACTTGGTCATATCCAGTTGGCGCAATGTCACCAATAAAAATAGTGGTCGGCGCACGCACTGCCGACATGGCTTCATTCTTGGCCAGTACCCTGATCGTTTTGGTCTCCTATGAACCGTACATTGTAAAAGTGGTGCGCAATGATACAGCAACGGTCAGCATAATTGGACAAACAAATTACGTTGCAATTCCAAGCCGAGCACCGTTTTCTGTACCTGTACGAATGGTAGTTTTCAAAGACAGGCAACCTTACTATGAATGGCAAGTTTGGACAGATGGAAATGGTCATTTCGAAACAGTCTACATAGAAAACTACCAAGATTACGGTGTATTTTCAGTTTTGGCCATTCATCCTGGCAAAACGCTCCTGCTGAACGTCTACTCTCCGTATTTCACCGATCCTCGTGTTTCTTGGTGCGTTTATTATGTTCAATTAATCGGACCTTCCAAAGTGACCAACTGTAACGTCAATCAGCAGTGCAGAGCTGAAATTGTGATCAAAACTACGCCAACCCATGAACTGACCAACTTCACACTCGCAGTAGGTGTTGTATGAAAACTTCTAAAACCCAAAGCTAAAATATATATATATTTCTTTTCAATTTGAGCGAAGCAAAAAATTAAAATACACCAACACAAACAAAGTGCACATGTAATTCAGTTAGTGATTACTAGAGATGGATAAAAGAAAAATATTGCTAGATTTCAAATGCTTTCCATCTTAGATTTCAAATGACCAAACGAATCCAAATGCACCCGAACTAGTCAACGCACCTTCGATTATGCACATACCGAAAAAGTCCGTCTTATCAATACCGTTGGTGTTCGTTTTTCGTGAACCACTGGAAGGAAACGTTCGACTCGTAGCAAGAGCAGATGGCAAGCCAACAGTTGCCAAATTGGACATTCCTTTCAAAGTGATGTCACAAAGTGTCCACGTCCATATCAAGCCCACGTCGTTGCACTTCTTGAGTTGCAATGGAATGTTCGGCAATATAAGAAATTCGGTAAGAGAATAAACTGAAACTGAAATTTTGATTAATTAAATTTTTACAATCAAGAACTATATTCCATACAACCTACTATATTTAAAAAGTCAATATATTTAGATTCAAATCTACAATTATGGACTAGTACCAATAACTAACCTGGAACTTTCCTGCGCCAGTGACCAATGTCCGGTGTTCATTTCGTCAATAGTACTGGAAAATCAACTGCCGGAACAACAATCCGACATGCTGCTTCCGGGACAGTCAGCTTGCTTGAACTTTGAAGTTTCAAGTTCAAAAAAAGATTCCAACATTACCACCGATGTTCACCTGTTGCACAACATCAACTTGAGAAAGGATATTCCACTGATCATTGTATCTTTGCCGGAGCCTTGCTGGACGTTGAAAGTTGTTGTGTACAGTTTCGAAGTGTTCGCCAGCGATGCAATGTTGAAAACTGCCATCGATACGGTAATCGAAGTGAAAAATGTCCAGCTGCAGTACAACGACGTCCAAGAAGCCAATAGTGACGGTAAAATTTTCGCAATCTTTTTTGCAACAACTTCCAAGTTTGAAGATGATAAATTTTTAAGGAAACCAATTTTCGCTTCCTTCACCAGGAGAATACGTGGTTCAAATAAGCAAACTTGGCTACGATGCGCTGAGACAAGTGGTCAGTGTACGATTTGCCCGAGCGGAAGCGATTTTCATGTTTCGCCAAAGATCTCCTGAAATATTGCTCAGTCGAAAATGGAACAGTCCAGATTATAAATTTTCCATCGAACAAAAAAATAATGTAAATTTTCTATTTCATCCGTCCGTACTGGATAGTATAGGATATATTTGGCTTTCTTTTTCGTTCCAGCTTATCCTGATGGAACCACCATTGTTCACGATGAACATGGACCAGCCGAAAACTTCAGTAACGGTCAGGCTGAAAAATCAAGCACACGTAACTTTGGAAAATATCTATTTCGACGAGAAAAATATTGAAACGGTTTTACAAATTCCATCGGTAATATTTCGGCAAGAAAAATGAATAAATAAATAAATAAATATTAGAGTATTTTCCATTTGCAGACAACAGTTGTAGCTTTCCTCAACCCTCATCAAGCGACAGCCGTTGAATTGAAGCTCAATTTCAATTATACAAGCGACGAATTTCTGCTCCAAATGCAGCAGTGCAATCTACTTTGCCTACCACTGCGATACGAATTTACCGTTGACAATCAGCTCATTCAGATGGAAGAGTGTTTTCTGTTGCAATTCAGCCAACCGTCTGTTGAAGATCCAACCGTGTGCAGAGGTTTCTCACAGTCCCATATTAGAAGTGCAGTAGTTGTTCGTATGTTGTTTCAAAATTTGCATTTTAGTCGAACTGACACACCAAATGCCCGTACAAATTCCGTTGACCATCAGAAATGAGCTGCCCTGTTCGTGCGGCTATGTAGCCGTGTCCGAATGTCTGTCGTTGTACAGCACCACTGGTTCTTGTGGTGAAGCGGTGGAAATGATCACGTCGATCCCCGGTTTGGGAATGATTTTAGAAATGCTTCAACTGATCAACGCCTGCTCCAGATCGTACATTGATTTGGATCTTGTCGACCGTGTTATCAAGTAAAAAGTGAACAACTTAACTGTTCGATCGTTCATACAACCTGTATTACAGCTGCGTCATGTCATCGGGATACAATTGCTTGAACACAGAAAATACAATACAGGCTGACAATAATTCCGATATTTACAATCAATTCAATGATCAAAGTATCAGTCCGAAGAAGGATTTCTTCTCCGCTTACGCCAGATTCTTCTCACTGATGCGTACAATTCTATCCATGCCTCGGTATGTGAACATTTCGCTCTCAATACAACCCCTCAAAACAGTTTATCATGCATGAATAAAAATTAATTGCCTCTCTTTTTTTTTCTTCTCAAGTTTGTACTGGTCAGATAGCCACTGGTTTTCAATGTTCAAAAAATTCATCAGCGAAACGTCAGAAAATGAAGAATCTTTATCCGTTCGAGAATTGAAAGCACTGAGTGAAACCGTGGGCAATTTCCAACAAAGCTACCAGCTCGGTCAGGCGTTGAAATTGTGGAATACGACGGCCGGACTGTTGAGAACTGGAAAATCGCTTCCCGCTGCACCGTACTCTTTTCCCTGGAACGAGATGATTCTGTTCGCTAATTTGAAAGATGCTCTACAAAAGCTTGCCACAAAGGTAACTCGACCAAAATTTCCAATGCTCATTTGTTGAACTGTTCGTTTTGTTTCATTCGAAAAAAATAGCTGAACGCGAAAAATGCATTCGAACTGCTCGATCAGTCGTTGGTCACTTTGTCGAAATCAGAAAATGCTACCAGAAAAAAAGTACAGGACAAAAAATACACATACATCCCAACCGTAGAAGAAAAAAATGAGCTACGATCTTTTGTATATGATTTTGTTTGCAGAGTTTGGCCGCGTGTTTGGTCGGTGGTTTGAGCTTCTCGACCGTCAGCATGTATGAAAATGACGATGCCGCCGTGCAGTTGACAATTCAAAATTTGAATCCCAACAAATTGGAAAACGTGACCGTCAAATTGATACTGATGTCCGTGGGATCGATGGACAACGTGGACAACAACGTCAACATGCAACTCGGTAACTAGCACAGTAGATAGATAATTTGTTCATCCGATCTGTTCAGTCAGCATTTGTCTCTTTTTCAAGGCAATGCTACAGCTTTCGGTTTCGACCATTCCAACAATATCGGTCCGAATGATCAAACGGCCAGCATTTTTTGGCCAATCAAAGCGGTCGCTTCGAAACGTCTACTGGGCGTGGCAAAAGTTCGCGCCACGGCCGAGGTACAATTCCAACTGGCCGGCTCTGGGTTCGCAGCTGAATTCAATTCACCGTTGCTAACTGTTCGACCGAAAATCGCTTTGCTCGTCAATCAAATCGTCCAACTGACCACCGCCCCAGGGCCGAGTGTGATCATAGCGATCAACAACATCGGCTACAGCGCCGTGGAAGAGCTGCGCTTGGAAAACGTGCGTCCGTTGTTCGGTAGTCAAGATCCAGAAGAACAATTGACAAAGCCGTTCGTTCGCAAAGCACTGCTCGACCAGACCAACTTGCAGCCCCAGTGGAACCAGAGGATCAGAAACATCCGGCCAGGCCAAGTGGTTCATCTCATCTACTTTCTCGATCCGTCCCGACAATGGACATTTGACCGTTTCACTTATGAAATTTTGGTCAACGGCAACACCATACCGGCAGTAGAGAGTCGACGGTTTTTCGCTTTGCATTATTTCCACGAAAATGACCACCACCAGCATCAACAAATCAGTGCAGCGTTGCTGACCGACGACGACAGGTCGTCCGCAGAAGTGCCGAAATATTTTTACATTTTCGCCAACGGTCAACTGCTACCGGTGATCAACGTCCAGCCGGTGACGACGAACTACTGCATGCAAAGTGTCGACCACTGCTTGCTGGAGGCGAACGTCACCGGCTCCGGAGCCGGGGTACTGTACGGCAGGTTGGAGTTGCCGTTCAAATTGAACGCCAACATGAGCCTGGTATCGGCGACGGTGAACCAAGTCTGCACCGGGCCGTGGCACGTCTGGACAACGGACCTGAGCCCACAGAGCACGCTCCTCCACTTCGCCTTGCCCAACTGGTCCGGCTCCGACGTGACCAAGCTGACGTTGGTGTTCGGGCTTCCGTCCCGCGAGCCGATCTACTTCTTGCACGATCAGTACAATCAGACGTTGGACCGATGCACGCCGGTCGGTTCGACAATTTTCCAACTGCTCGCCTTGTGCGTCAATCATTCCAACGAAGCGGCCAAAGTGACCTACTCCCTGAAAGACACGTACGGCGTGTTGTCCATCGATCCGCTGACCGCTGAAATTAAACTCCGTCGCCCACTGACGGACATTGGTCAGGTGAATGAGATGAGCATCCAAGTGACAGCGAGCAGTCCAACTCAGACAGTGCCGACCGCGTCGACTATGCTCCATTTGTTCATTGTCGACAATATCACAACCAGCCATCGCAATTTCACAACAACAGTCGGTACAGTATGCATCACCGAAGAAGAACCGCCCCAACAACCGACCATCACAGTCGACCAAACTCAACTACCCGAACCAGAGCCCGAAGTCGACTGGACAAGCGTGGAAGGGAATTCGACCACGACCGTCGTCATAACTGACGAACAAGAAGCACTCCTCCAACCGACCGAATATACGACACACAGTGAAAATGAAACCGTCATAACAGCAACAACACTTTCCACATTGTCAACAATGAACCCATTCGACAATTCGAGCTCAAGTTCGCAAAATGGTACTACTGTAAATTATGAATTTCAGTCGACGGAATTTCAAGAGCTACCAACTTCCACAGTCGCCCTGGTCACTGATGAAATTGACCATACTGCTGATTGGACAAATAATATGGAAAACACGACACAAACGGTTGACGAGCAGAACAACGAAACCGAAACAGGCTTGATCAGTGAAACGTTGGTCATTGTCACCAATACAGCCCCGACGTCGGATCTGATCAAAACCACAACCAATTCGGACAATCAGATGACTTTGGACGAGATAATCAGCTTAGCGTGCAAATTGCGCACTTCAAAATCTCTCTGGGCTATTATTTGCGATTTGGGTAGAATTAAAACTTAATAAAATCAAGAAGTGGAAAGAGAAAAAAGAAGAAATAGAAAAAATGCATGCACGGAAAATATCGCCCTTCAAATATTTGTCACTTACCGTCGAAACAAGTCCGTATAGGAATGTTGACTGAACTTGATTAGAATAATTTCAAATCAAAAGAAAAACAACGCGGTCTTCTCATCGGTGACGTGACAACGCAGAAGAACTACCGCCAGTAGGAATACTGTAGATATGTTCAAGTCCAAATCACAAACTCACTTTTATGTGTGCCAATAAAAATAATACTGTTTTCATTTATCAATTGAATGTTGCTTTCGTTTAAATGACTTTTAAAATTATTTTTTTACCATAATCGACATGATCAAATTTAGAGAGCATTTTTTTAATTTGCAATTTTTAAGAACAAAATCAGTCTAATTTTATGATCACTATGATTTTTATACAACTTTTACAACATAGTTGTGCAAGTCTGCCCTATGCAGGCAGTTATGGACGAAAGTGTCGATTCGTTCCCCGCAGTTAATCAAAGTAGGAGTATAAAATTTACCTAGAGAAAGACATGAAAGAAAATAACTTATTCAATTAGTATTTAAAAGGTTAAAATAAAAATTGAATCTTGCTTACGACAATGTAAGATAAACCGTTTATTGACAATTCGCTTATTAGCTTATTGAAATTGGGCATGTAATAATCTGCATTAATTACATTATTAACTGACCATTTATTTGGTTGGTTTCATGTGTCGCATTAGTGTTTTCCACTGATTCTGCTGAACACACCCTTACCTACCTAATTTTATCCGTACTTAACTTATTGAAATAGAAAATCTATTTCATGTTGAAATTTTACAAAAGAATAATAAATGTTGTGCACGGATGTGTGAAACGATGAAATAAAAGAGAAAGACGTGATAAATAAAATCGGTTTTAATGCTCGTTTGCCGTGCGTGATGTTACGCACAAATTCCCAGCAGAATATTTCCAATCGACCAAGCTGACTGAGCTTTTCTTTTCTTTTCCTCTACCCAAGACCATTTCCTGTTTGACCCTGCGTTCCAAGCTTAACTGACTGAATATGTTTTGCAAGCAATGTTGTCAATTTTCGAAGCCTACATATGAATCGATCGTTAACAAATAAGACAGACATATAGATAGATGATAAGTAGATAAATAGACAGATGCATGCGTTGAGCCTTGATTTTGAGGCAACAGCCAGCCTGCATGGCAGTGACAGCTTGAATTGAAAAAAAAGCTATCAACTTAAAAAATTAACCGCATACTTGTATATATATATATATATATATATATATATATATATACTCACACATCCATTAGATTTCAATAATTTGTCAATTGCAATTGAAAAAAGACATTTATCAGTGTAAAGTTGAAACAAATCTGCAATAGGCAAGCGTCATCAAGTAGAATTTACAATGATGACAACAAAGGATGTGCCGGCTTAATGAAGCCGTTTTCAAAATTGACCAGAGGAAAAATCAAATTACAACACCACGCCTTCTAATGGTCATTTCAGTTCCACTTCAACAACATTTATCATACAATCATCGTAAGTCGAACAAACGAGCACCATTTGTCGAAATTTGTCACCCCACTGAGCATGTGGATCGGAGATGTCGTAAAATTTGCACTGCAAATCTTGCGTCACACTTCCAAAAACACCCTTCAAGTGGACAAATGTTACCATAAATTAATTGTTAATTTGCATGAATTTAAAAAGAGAATAGTAAATAACAATTAATTTTATTTTTGTTGCTATTTTTACTTTTTTTTCTTCAACATTTGCATCATTTATTTTATTCAAAATAATATATATATACTGCTTACGCGAAGCATAAGTCGAATGTTGCAACGACTGCGGCTTTTGGTTTTCGAAAATCCTGCCGTCGACCAATCCGCCTCAATACCACCATCTGGTTCTAGATGACTGATCAAATTTTCACCATTAATTTCAGCTTCTCTACAAAAGAAATACCAAGCGAAAAAAACAACATGCAAATTCCAAAAAAAAAATATATACAACAAAGTATATTTAAAAATTAATTTGAAAAAAGAGACAACAATTTCCACTGTTCATCATGTTTAATTTAGAAAAAGCTAAAAAATCGAAATTTTTACTCATTCGGGATTTCACAGATTATTAGCAGACATTCGTGATAATGTATTTATTTTCCTTTTGTGCGATGAAATTGCACTGCGAAAAGCGTGTTTCAAAATATTCAATGATTGAATTCCACAAAACAAGCCTTTTTATCATTTCTTCTATCACCATTCTCACTCAAACTTTTATTAACTGTTTAATGTGAAATGGTGCAATAATTGAATTTCAAAGAATGAAAACAATCCCATGCAAATTGCTAATTTTCCAAGTTATTTTGCCAAGTGCACCATTTTTATGAAGATTAAAAAAATATACATATATATGTATACGTATTGAAAAAGAGAAATAAAATAAAAATCAAATGATAAAAAGAGGGAAATATTCAACGTATTACAGCAGAATTATCAGTGCATAATAAAGTGAAAATCATTAGCACGCACAATATCCGCAGTAGTGCCTGAAAGGGAAATTTTTCAATCAGTCAATTAACACTCACTTCATTTATTCGAAAAATTGAAGCAGATTCATAATGCCTAGTTATTAATGGAAAAGTTTTCGAATATTATTCATATTCATACAACAACTCTCGCTTTCTTTCCCTGACCACCACCATCGTCTGATCTATTTTTCAACATGAATGCGTGCATTTTTTTCCTGTTGCAAACAGAGCTTATTTTATTAATTTAAGCAGCTTCAATTTTCATTTCACTGGAAAAATATAATAAATGAAATTGAAGTTTCAGATAAAAAAGGAAAAAAGTATATATAATTTTTTTCATTCAATCGTTCAAAGAAACGCTTGCAAGCCACGCTAAGCCAAGCCAAGCCAAGCAGCAGTAGCAGCACATCAGCATCAGCATCATCAGCTATATGTTTGCGCTACAGCTGCAAATTTTCAAAACGTCAACTGTGTTGTGAGAACTGAACGTTTGTTTACATGCACTAGCTGGCAGTGTAAATAGAGATACAGGTAATAAGTCAGTCAGTTATACTACTGCTATAACTAACTTACTAACCAAGTATGTTACTAGACTACTAGTAGTATGATGAATATTATATTAATTTTATCAAATAACAGAGAGAGAGAGAATGGAAATAATATTGAAATGAAAAAAGAAAAATGTTTTTTTTTTGAAAGAAAAAACTTACTCAAATTCCATTGGTGGACTTGAAGTGACGCCAATTCGATATGTAGTATCACGGTAAAGCTTCAACGTTTTTGTCGACATGTTGAAACGTCTGCCGTCGACTTTGAATGTAGTTTCGGCATTTTCCGGTTTCAAGCAACAAAACCGAATGTGAACTTCAAACCTGGACGGTGGTTTCATTATTATTCTTCTTCTTAGAATATTTTTCAAAACTGAAACAACAAAACCATAAATCCAGAAGAAGCAGAAAATGCAGAGAAAAAAAACTCAAAATGTGAGAATGTAAAAATTGTCAGAAAATAAATAAATAAATAAATAATAAATTGTATGAAGATGTGCAGGAATGACGTCCTAGGCAAGCAAACACACACACACACACCCAAGCAGGAGTCGTGCTTCACCAGCTAACAACTACTGAACATCGATCGCTCTCGCTCTCTCTCTCTCCAATTCCAATTCAAACTGCCATAATCATCTGCCACAAATCAAACAAATCGCGCTCGATTACGGCAAATCATTGACCAACCAACCCGCCAGCTTGGCTCCACCATGCTTGTTGAATGGGAGGAGAAGCAGAGTGGAAGAAAGCAGCAACGTTTCCATTGTCATCGTATCCATCTCAACCGACCGACCAAATTATACAAACTGACTGACTCCACCACACCCAAATACACAGCTTCAATCACTGCAAGCAAAATAAGAAAATATACATAAAACGTCACCATTTTCTCCTTCTTTTTTTCTTCTTATAAATTTCCACTTCTTTTTTCCATCCATCCTTTTCTTGTTCACAAATTGAACACAATACTCCATTATCATACAGTATGTTGTATTTATTTCTTGAAACTGTAAAAAAATTAAACAGGCAGTAGTAAAATCGCTAAAGCTCGACAAATCCACAACTACATCATATGTTGCATATGTATAGATTAGAAATTATAAATCGAATTATTAATATATTTTTTTAAAACAAATTTCACAACTCTTCTTCTTCTTCACAATGAAGTCTCACATGCTCCATATAATTGACACTCAATACAACCTGAGAACAAATGTGACACAAGTCGACCGATTGGAATCGAACTTGCAAATCTTCTCCACAATTGACACAATGCGTTATATAGCAGCGGAGCAACTTTTTCTGCATATCTACATTTGGCATCAGGCTGATCATCTCAGGAAAAACAGACAAGAACAACCCCTCGCCGAGCTGATGCATCATCTCGGAAAAGAAATCCCCGGCTAGCATTTTTCCTTCTTGGAAACTGTTGAGCAAATTTTCAAAACTGGCCAATTCATTATCCGACATGCTAGCAACAAGCCGACCACGCAAATTCGCAGATTGTTCTTCATACTGTGACAGTTTCAAAAACTCTCCGCTCTTCCACTTTTTACCTGAAACAAAATTTACAACTGTAACAATATAATATTTCTGTTCTGTGCATATATATATATATATATATATATATATATATATATATATATATATATATATTTCTTTTTTTTTTGATTTTTGCTTTCACTTTTCGATATTTCTGAAACATATAACAACAATAAAAAGCAAAATTTGAACCTGATCTGTTTTCAATATATGGCAAACATTTTTCATAAAATTCCGGATATTTCACGTGGAGAAAAAAGTTGAAACAGTTCGATTTTGCTTCTTTTTTCATTCGCTCTGCGCTATCCCATTTCACTCGACTAGCCTGAAAAGTAAACATCTGTGCCCTTTTATTCAAATATCAAATTTAGCCATTGCCATAATTGTACCCTACCCTGAATGAAAATCACTCGATGATGATGAGAAAACAAAAACAATTTAAAAATCATAAAAGCTTAGAAAATTAATTTTAAAAAATTCGACTCATATCGATTTGACTAAATGAATTGTGAATAAATAAAAAATAGATATATTTAAAAGTATTTATGTATTTATTGTGTTATCAATTTTCAAGGCAAACAAAAAGGAACGTCAACAATTTCGACCAGTATAATGAACCAACCAACAGTAGTAAAATCATCCATCCCAAGAAACATAATTATATTTTCATCACATAAATTAAAAAACAGTGTCCAATTGCTAAAAATAAATGAATATACATAAATAAATATGTATATAGTCGTATCAAATGACACAGCGACTGCGCCTCAGGAGGCGGTGGTGAAGACTTCGGCCAACTTTTGGCCAGCTTCTCGTCATTTTTTTCATTCTGTAAATTTTGTACTTTCAGAAATGCCAATCATTTTGGCCTAAAAAGAGCTCATAAATGCACAAAAACATCGCTTCTGTTCAATTTTCTCTTTTCTGATAAATTATATTTCATTCTACCAATCGTTCTCTTCCTCAACCATGAACAACAACAACAACTACAACACCCATGCACATTTTGCATGTGCGCATTTAAATTTAAATAAAAATCACAATACTGAAAAAGCTTCATTTTTTTCCATTATAAGTTATATGATAAAATTAAATCAATAGTGCCAAAAATGAAATGAAGTTTTTTTATCGTTTGCAATTAAACATTCCATCATAAAAGCACGGTGACTGACTAACCTGTAGATTTGATGATCCTTTTGCACTCTTTTGCGACGATTTACCTTGCACTTGCTTGTGGTCATTGCTGCGTAACTGCAAGAAAAATTCATCAGACAAAAAAATGATCGCTAACAAAATTCATAAAAAACAAAAGAAAGAAAAAACATACACCAGCTTTATCTTTGAATTTTTTACCGTCAATATGAGCACCTGATTTGTTCGCATTTTTCTAAAATACAGTACGTTTTTCACATTGAAAATATTATTGTTAATTTAAACCTACCTGCACCAATTTCATACTGTCATGCTGAGCGTGAAACGGTGATTGAATAACCGTTGTGTCTTCATTCAAAGAAGCCTACAATAATAACTACATGATTGTTGAACATAATTTGAACAAAAAACGCTTAATTTATTCACAACTACATTATAAAAATCCATTACCGTTTGTTGTTTCATTCTTGCTTTAACGTTCTTATTTGTTAATTCATCTACTTTCATCTGCAATAAAATCATGATAATTGAACAATTTAATGAATCAACACAGGAATATATATACATATATAATCAAAAAAAGAACAATTCTACCTGCTGCTGCTCCTTTGCATTCTTCAATTTCGCTGTGGATGAACCATTCTGCACTTTTAATACGGCCGCCGAATAATTCTACACAAATATCATCAAAGAATAAATTGATATATTTTCAAAAATTAAAAAAAATCAATAAATTAAGCAAAATTAATTCAACTTCAAACTAACCGCGCTAGTTTTAGCAGAATATTCAACATTCCCAGCAGTGTGCGCATCCTTACTGCCTGGTAGCGATAGGAATTCCACCATATCTGCATTATTTGGCATCTTCTTCGTTTCCTACATAACTTTTAACATTGAAACAACGCTGTAAATTACTATAATTCAAATTTACGTTCACAGTCACATCAATTTTCACAACATCACGAGACTTAGACTGTAGCTTGCTTTTAAAACCCTGAACAAATACAACAAAGATACAAAAAATAATTTAAATAAACAAAAATAATCTTCTTTACCAATAATGGCATGCCAGTAGTGTTACACATACTGTTTTCATTCACCAATGGTGGAAAGTCAGCATCACGGTTCATCATGGTTAAATTTATTTTCTAAATAAAAATTAAAATAAAGCTGCTTTCAACCGTACAATGATTGATGCTAAAAGACCAACCGCATTTTTCGCTTTTGTTTTACTACTACCTGCTTCATTATGCTTCTCTTCGATAGGTTCCTAATTTCAAAAGTTTTTTTTTAAAAAAAAAACTGCTTTTCCGAATGATGTGAAATGAACAAACGTTCAAATTATAAATTTTCATAAATTATTACCAACAAAAATTTTGTCTTCGATCGAGATTGGTGTGCTTCTGATGGTTGATTTGCTTTTAAATTCTTCAACACTGCCGGTTCCTTAAAATAAATTTAACATAAACGACAAATTTTAATTATTATTTTGCAACTTACCTTCTTCGGTTCTGCCACTTGCTTGGAAAGCTTATTTGTCGAAGACCACTGAATCCATGGTTCACCTCTATTGCACTTCTGAATCAACTGAACCAATTAAAGAGAAGAAATAATTAAAATTATTTCTCAACATACCGAATCTTTTACAGGAAGTTCAGGAAATTCATTTTCATATTGTGATGGTGGTTGTTCTGCTTTCTAAACACAATCATGCGATTCTATTGACACAATTTTGAATTCACAAAAATGTTCATTCAATTACTGCATATTAAGATTTACATTAGATATAACTTTGCTACGGATTCTTATACAACTACCAAGCACCTCAAGAAATGACCCGCCGTTCCCCAGTAATTTTGATGCTTAAACTGTTTCGAGAGCAGAAAGTTCGAGAAACAAATTTCACCTCAAAAAATTCAGCCATTAAGTTGCTTAGCATTTGAATAGGAAGATTTCTCGAAATTTTCCTCTTCTTATGTAAGCTGCATTATTTTACAAAAAGCAAATTGAAATTTCACTTGCACACACTACAGATCTCACCTTTACAAGATCAGACGTGTTACCATTGCGAAACATTTGCTCAGCATCTGCTAACTAAACACAAATAAAAAAAATTCCAAATGTATTTCATCGTTTCAAATTTAATAATCAAGACCACCACAACAACCTCAGAAGAAGTGGAGCATAAATGCTGATTTTCCATCAACTCTGAATTTGCTTTCGCAGCAGCCGATGATGTATGAGAAAGCAATTCAGTTTTTGCGCCCTGAAAGAAATGAATAACATTACACAAATTAACAATAATAATAATAATAATAATAATAATAATAAAAGTGTAAAATAAAGAAAAAGAGAAGATCTGCTTAATTGATTGAAATACCTTGGAAAAGTCACATTTTTTCTTTCCTTTACGTTTATTACCGTTCACTGTAGACCACGGGGACCATTTGTCAGCAGTATCATCTACTACTACTACTGGTGCTATCACAAATTCACAAAAATTAAACTTGCTGTAAACTCAATTTCAAATAAAACAAAAACAATAAAAATTGCAAATAAATAACTACATGAGCTAAATAAATGCCAAAAATTCAAATTCACTTTACCATCACTACTTGAAGATAGAGGTGGAAAATCATCAATAAGTGGAACCACTTCTTTGGACTTTTTCCAATTTTTCGTCACTGCAGTTGAAGAATAATTATTATTCGACTGAACACCACTCGAGGAAGCTATATTGGGATTCAAATTTGGAAAGTCTTCGTTTTCCAAATGAAATGATTGCTGCACTGATGGCTGTTGCTGTATCCCTTTCTGCTTATTTTCGAGCAAAGCTTCCAAACTGAAATTACATTTATGAAAACAACAAGCATATATATATGTAGATAAAAGGGCTAACCGTCTTGAACGGCGCTTACTGCCAGCGTGCCAGTCTTGCTGGAATTCGCCATGCAATTCAAGTAGGTGGCGATTCTCACGAGTGAGATATCTGCCCATCGTTTCGGAATGGTTGGAATTCTAAATTTCCAAATTCAAGAGAAAAAACCAAAGTTAACAATTAATAAAAGTTCTCTACCAAATGACACTGATAGTCAACTTTATTTTCAAACACCACACCGTACGGTGCATTTGCACAATTATCAATTTCACAAAGAAAATGTTCACTTCTAAAATGATCTTTCAACGCATCAAGTGTGCTAAAAGAAAACAATAAATCATCAATTTTCAAAATTTGATAAAAAATAACCTGGCGTTTATTTGTCATTATGAAATAATGAAAAACAGTACTCCTATCACTTACGGGAAGAAATCATTCATGCTGTTACTGGAGCAAAAATGGCAGAAATGGTGGGCAGTGCGACAGTGTCTAAATAAAATTCCAAATTTAATACATCAAAAACGTAGAATAAATATGATGCAAACCGAAACAGCATATCGGCGTCAAAATAACGTTCATCGCAAAACTTGCACAAAGGATGCCCACGTTCACCGAGCTTTTTGTCATCCCCAATACGACGATGCCTTGCCAATGCGGCTCTTGTAAAAAACTGCCTCTCCTCAGAAAATAACTAAACGACAATTATTATTGCAAAATTGGCTACACAGAAAATGCAAAAAAGTTAAAAATCTGTACTGTCAAATTAACAGTACAAATGTCGCAAGGAAATCTTTCGTGCTGATGGCGCATATGTACTTCCAAATGGCGAAACGTTGGAAATACCATTCTGCAAGTAACAACAATTTTTACTCGTTAAAACAAAACTGAATTCTACCTATTTTCGCATATTTGGCAAACATGAGACAACAAATTGTCGGCAAACTGTTTCAGCTCTTGGTTTGTAAAAAAAATCCCTTTTTCCTCATATCTAATTCCAGTAACATGAGGAATATTGAGTACCTCAACAAACTTCGTCTTCTTTTTTCCATCACCAACAAATGCAATGACCTATACAATTTAATAATTAATTCGATTACATTTGCTCAGAAAACAATTTCCAATTGACAACATAAATTGTACGGGAACTCTACATGATAAAGCATGCTTTATTCGCATTTTACACAATTTACCTTTTCCATAACTACACGACAAACTGGACATTCTTTGGAATCGTTTAGCATCATAATGCGAATAACACAAGTCAAGCAGACCGCATGATCACAACTACTGACGCAAAAATATTCCCGCTGCTCGAAGCAAATAATACACTGCAAACCGTCTTCCGCGGACATTTCTAAAGAAGAAAACACACACTGAACGTTACACCTGTATATATGGGGGAAATTTATTGTACTTGATACACATCAGTGTTCTGTAATGAAATGCAGGTATAAATTTTACAAGTTCAAATAATAATAATTATAATAATAATAATGCAAAAGTGATTGAAAATTTTAAGTGCATATGCAAATTACAATTGGCTTTTTTTAATTCGCTGTAAAATTTTACTTATAAAAGAAAAAAATTTTTTAACTTTTATTAAGAGACAATAAAACAAGTTTTCCTCTTTTTCACCTCATACTTTAAAATAAAACTTTATTTTGTTAATTTCCGATAATTTCATTTAACAAAATAGTCAGAATCATAAAAACAAATAAAAATACATATCACACTTTCAAACAATGCGTTTTATAATAAATTAGAAACAGTTTATTCTATCATTCAGGATAAAAAAATTTATAACAGTTTTTGCAAAACCGCTTTCACAAAAATGTGAACATATTTTTCTCAAGCTTACTCAGTCACAAATGAAAATAATCTATCCGATGCATAATTTTAACACAACAATTTGTTTATCAATTTACCCATTTGTAAATGTAGGCTGATAGAATTAATACAAATATTATTAACAACTAGCTAAAGATGTCATTTCAAATGAACGCTATCAAATATTAACAGCAAAGAAAGCAGAATAAATAAATAATTATAAAATGTAAAAACGTTTTTGCATATAAATACCAAGAAATTATTCATCATTTCCATATTACAAAAAAAGAGAGAGGTCAGTTTAAAAACGTCACCTTCTTGTTTTTATGCACTTACTTTTTCAGTCGTCAAATTTTGCGTTCATCAAAGTAGTGACTGAAATTTAAAATTGCATTTGAACACTGTGCCATGACGCTGTTGATCATGACCTTTTTACACATTAACTAATTTGATAAGTGTCATTGCACGCTTGTAAAAGTACCGACAAAAAGAATTGCACAAGTTTCAAATAATCAAATTGAACAATCACGACTTACTGTAGTAAGTTTCACAGGTTAACTGTAGATGTTCAAGTAGTGTTTTCAAAAATTCTGTTTACTCGCCACTGTTGTTCACGTACGTCACTGAATTATATTGTTTTTATTTGTCAACATATTAATTTCCAATTGGTTACGAAATCGAGTGCAAAGACCAATTTGAATTGGATATATATTTTATTTGCAAAACGACCATATGCACATATACAATGTACAATTACAACAATAAGAGATGTAGCTGCACAACGGGCCTTCTTCAAGTGCAACATTCTGTTTCAAAACGCATTTTTAAATACATTTCGCCTTGCCAAGTGAACACCTACCTGATTGGTGAGCATCGGATTATTACATCATGATCGTATCACATAACAAAAAATAATATATACACATTGCGGACTTTCACACGATTTTTATAAACAAAATATGTGAATAAACAAACGATTGCAAATAAAATTACATTTCATTTATTGTTTTTCAAGAAAAAAAAATCAACACTGACATTATTTAAAATAAAACGGAAAGGTTGTCATTTGTATACGCAGCACCCACTTTCTTCAAATCCTAAAATTCAAATTGAATTAGTATTTTACATTTTCAAACATTGTTCAGCACAAAAAATAATTTCCTTCCAAACCAGGCATTGCAACTTATACATTAAAGTAAATCAGAACTTATGCATAAATAAATAATGAAGTTAAACGCTCTGAACATTAATTATAAATTCATCAAATATAAATTAAACAATTACTTGCAAATTCTTCTGAATTGCCTCCATCGCCGCTTTCTGTTGAGCCTTTTTCTGAGCTTCAGTTCCTTGTGGCAACACTGCAACTTTACCAAAAGCATCACTTTCTTTTTTCCACATTTCTTTCAAAAATTCAATTCTGCTTGCACTGCGTAAATAAAATAATTTTTGAATAAAATTTTTCACATTTCCCTTTTATTCTATAAATATTTCGCAAAATTACGAAGAAACAAAAAAAAAACAAAAAGATAAGCATGTGTTAGTTTTCAAATTACTGTATTTTCAGAAAGAAGAGAAAAATAAAAAAAACAAAGCATATTATATATGTTTAAACAAAAATTCTTATATTTAAGAACGCTACCTGGAAAGTGAATCAGCCATGATTTTTTTTTCTAACTGAAATTGGTTTACTAAATTTTCGTATTCCTAAAAAGCAATATGAAAACTACAGTAATTGTATAACAGTGATGCAAAGTCGTTGATTCCATAATTTAAGCAAAACAAAATTCTCCATTGTTCACCTTCCTTTGAGCAGCGGGCATTGAGTTCTAAAATAAAAAGAACAACGAAACATTAAGAATTATTTATTATTTAAAAATTTATTCATTTTTATTTGATAAATTATCATTAGAAGTAAGTGCTGAAATATTTCCAAAATAGTATTTGATATTTTTCTCTATTAAAAAACAACATTTTAAAATTCTCCCAAACTTACTATTATGAATGAAGCAGCAGTGCAGCTTACGAAGCAGAACGTAATGACAAATTTTAGAAAATTCATCTTCCAAATTCTGACTGAATCTATCGTCTTTTAACACTGTTTTAGTATATATACATGCAAATGGCGTTGGCATCATCGAAAAAAATATTGACAATGTTGTTTAAATAAATCCTGAAAAAGCTGTCGCGTTTTCTCAGCGTGTAATAATTTATCAAATAAAAATAAAAAGTCATGAAAATGTTTATTAACAAAACACATTTGAATAGTATGAGTAACGAATGCATTATTTAATTTACGAGAATAAACTTGATAACGCCTTATCATATGTCAACTCATTTTATGCATAAAAGAATTTCTTTTAATTCTGATGTAGTTAAAATCGACGAACTGCTGTTAGTAAGAACAGTATACATAATGGCAAATAAACTTCAATACACAATTTTCATTTAAATTATTATTAAGCGTAGTATTAGTCAGTACAAGCGCTCCTATTTCATTTATATGCTTCAAATTCAATTTCCCATAACTAATTGCCATCAAAATTGAAACTCAATTTTTGAATATATTATATAATTACTGCACATAATTTATTATCGTTTAAAAATAAGTTGTATTAATTATTCTGTAAAAAATGAATAATTACATCTTATCCTTAATAATAGTAATGCGATTGTTTTGTTATAACCGTGGGGAAACTGTTTTCATTCCAGCGATTAAACAATGACAAAGAAACATCAGGTAAAATAAATGTTAGCGTTTGAATGTATGCGTACGTAGACGTTAACCAACAGAACGCACAACGTCACATTGAGCAGCGGAAATTCTTGCATTCTAAACACGGCTGGGATGTAGATAAGAAAAGGAGAGCTGTGACGTAATCCAGCATGTTATACAATGCCTGTATGGTTGGAAAGGTGAATGATATTTGTGAATAGCAAAATAATTTTAATTATAAAAAAAGAAAAATAAAATTTACTCAGGTTTAACATTCCAAATGTTCAAGCGACGCAATTTTTGAAGTTGAAATCAAACCAGCAATTTTCGTCAACGTTTCAATTCATTTCCGGGTACTGTAGAATGAAAATTTAGTTTGTTCGTTTTCAAATTCTCTACAATTATAAGTGCCGACACATACAGTTGTCATCCCAGTTGTTTGAATTTCATTTGCCGCTTTTTTCTGCTTTTTACGGACGGAATTGATTGATAAACCTGTCCAACCGCTTGATGATCAAGAAATTGTTGCATTCATTGCTTGCCTCCTTAACTGTACTGATTACTGGCTTCCGTTGGAATGATACAGGCACCTTGCAGGGTACATTCAACACAAACAGTCCAAGTTTGATACAGCCGTGAATGGACAGTAGCTGCAGAACAATGTAATAAATTGTTTGTTTTAGATCACAGTCAATACTGTTTTGTCAACTGAACGCCATCTATTCATGATTCACCGAAGCAGTCGATCACTGCGGATACGTCGTTAACCAGTGAACAGAGAGAGCCGAACTTTTCAAATCCAGGCGCTGTGACCATCCGTACGAACAAGCATGCATCCACACTCTCAAAAAAGACAGATCATAACAAGCCGAAAATAATAATGTCCATCTTATTAGACCTGGCTTCGACTCATGCGTTACACTCTATAATGCTAATTATAACCGCCTTGCACTGCTTGTTTAAATTCGCTGCCAACAGCGTTTAACCTTTTGATTAAAAAACAAATTTTTGCATTGTAAATTTTAAATTGTTCTTAAACAGTCAATAACAGCAACATTATTAACTTAAAAAATGAAAAAGAAAATTTCAAAGTACGTTTTTATTCACTCGATCCCTCTGAACAAAAATAGCAATTCAATAATGCTGCTTAATCGTTATCTCTGTCTGATTTATCAGGTCTTGCACCACGCAGGCGACCAGTACGACGCGCAGCAATTAGACCAACCTAAGCAAAAATAATCAATCAAAATACTGTTTTCTAAATGCACAATTATGATAAATAACTTACCTTCCGGCCATGGGATGCATCCCGACGGATTGTTGACGGTTTACCAATGTGTTGGTGATTACCACCACCAAATGGATGATCCACGGGCTAAAAACAAAAGTGCAATTGGGTCAACTGGAATTGCAAATGAAAGATAAATCTTGAAAAATTTTACATTCATAGCAACACCACGAACACGAGGCCAACAGTGACGCTTAGCCTTGTATTTCCAATATGCACGACCAGCCTTCAGTATCGGCTTATCAGTTCGTCCTCCACCAGCAACAATTCCTAAAAATAATCAAATAAAAAAAACAATAAAAACAAACAAAAAACAACACGTATACCAATCATAGCTCGATTTGTAGATGGAACTAATTTTTTCGCGCCAGACGGAAGACGTATTCGTGTTTTCTTTATATCTGGGTTGTGGGCGACCACCGTGGCGTAGTTCCCTACAAAAAATTAAACAAGTTTGTTAATAAAAATAACAAACAAAAATTCATTAAAATGCGCAATAAAATGAAAAGCTGCTCTAAAGTGTATTAATGTACAGCTGGAAATACCAGAAGAAACGTAAAGAAGCTAAAACTGCATACCAGAAGTTCGAGCAAGACGACCACGATCGCCAGATTTCTCTTCCACATTGCAAATTATCGTACCTTCTGGACAGGAACTGAGCGGCAACACATTACCAATGCTAACTAACGCTAAAAATTACAAAACGAAAATCACATTCACAACAAACACGCCATAAAACTATACATTGTACCTTTACGTCCACAGTATACAAATTGCCCAGTGTACATTCCTTCGCAAGCAATCATGGTTTCTTTTCTTTTTCCATACTTGTACAAGTTTCGAAAATGGACGATTGCCAACGGAGCTCCCCTTCCTGGATCATGAATAATGTCCTACAAGCGATTTACATTAAAAATCAAAAAAATGTTACTTAAAATTAATGATATAAATAAGAATAAAATAAATTCGAAATTACCTTAACGACACCTCGAATGTAGCCATGTCTTTCGGCAAAGTCAATGGCACGCAACTTCGCAGCTCCTTTACGATGTTTGGTATGAGCACGAAAGCCTGTGCTAGAACCTTTACGCTGTGCACGAATTCGGCGTCCCATTTTTTCCTAAAAATTTTCTCATTGCTAATAAAATAATTTAAAACATACAATATATGCACGACAACAGAATAAAGCAATAAAAGCAAAACACGAAAAGCTATTAATTAAACTCATTTTGAAACTGCTGAAAATCTTATGGAAATGTATCACTTCAAACCAAATTTACACGTTCAATGAAGAAAACAAATGTCCATTTCAAATGGAAAATTAATTAAGAAAACAAATTTGCACATCAATACAGTAGGAACGCCACACTCAACAAGTCAGTAAAAGATGTTCAGGTGCAAATCAATATTCTGTGATCAAAAAATATTATATTAATTATCAATGTAAAATATCATATACCTTAAATAAGTTATATTTATTTAAATTTATATAAATCATTCAACAAAAACTCAATCTAAATATATTTTACCGTATCTGTGAAGTATGGTGCATTGAAGTAAAATGCAAGTACGAACAGTAGTAACGTACGCAAATTGAATAAAAAAAGAAGTTTGTTACATACAGTCAATTTCAGTCTGAAATTTTATTTTTTATACAAGCAATTTAATTGTTAAAACTTAATAAATGAGTTTTGTTTCAGTTTACAAGTATGAACAAGAAATACAAAATTTACAAGACGAACAACACGCGTATTCGAATTGCAATGGAATTAACATTGTACAGTGCACACGTATACACCGGGTTTGTTCAATTCGTTATGCTATAAAATAAAATTTTGTTTTTGGAAAAAAAATTCCCATTTTTACGCCGTTCGTTGAAGGGGTGAAAAGGACAGAAAAAGTAGGATACAGTCAATTGATTAATTGCAATTGATCGTTCAAAGAGAAAAATCATCTCAACCAACTTCGTACTGCTCATCAAAGATCACAACACAAAATACATCTGTCAATTTTTGCGTATTTGAACATTTTTTTTCAACATTCGTGTTACACAAACAAACAAAAACAGCAGTTCAACACAACTCAGTGGGCCGGTTCTTTTTGTCCTTTTAAATTTCAATGACGACTGTCCAGTCTGAATGATTAGTATAGCGATGGAAATAACAAATGCGGATGGAAATGGTTGATTTCAACGAATCAAAGATAGAAACTCTTCTCGAGTTTTCACATCCTGCTGAAAAGTTCCCAACATGCAGCTGGTTGTAGTTTTGGCGGAGTACTTTTGCACACCTCGCATCACCATGCACATGTGACTGAAATTGAACATAAAATTCAAAACTGCGTAAACTGCGCATCATCTCTTGCAGTGATTTGCTGGCTCAATGTACCTGGCTTCAATGACCACTCCCACGCCGGACGGTTGTACCGCTTCGACAACGGCATTAGCAATTTGCTTAGTCAAACGTTCCTGAACTATAACAACGTTGGAAAAAGAATCTGTATGGCTGTTGTGTTTTGATTAAAAGTAAATTAATCAATTTTCAATAAATAAAACCTTGCAAACGACGACTGTACATTTCAACAATGCGCGCCAATTTGCTCAGACCGAGAATTTTTTTGTTGGGCAAATAGCCGATCGAAACGCGGCCAATGAACGGTATCAAATGATGCTCGCACATGGAAAACATTTCAATATCACGAACAATAACCATTTCATCATGATCTTCGTCAAAAACTGCGTCATTCAAAACTTCTAAATTAAATTGATGAAATTAGATCATAAATTTCATTTAAAATAAATCAAGAGAAAAAGATTTTTCATTATTATAACGTACAGAAAAAAAACAAAAGAGCATGTCACTCACCATCATGTCATGATCAAGTTATGCAGGATAATTATTTTCCTGATCAACTTGCAAAAATAATTTTCCCCCAAATCTGGTTACACTAATTTTATTTATAAATTTAATAAATTGTTGTTGTTACAGCTTTAATTAATTAATTATTTATTTATTTTGGCTCACTTGTCAAATCAGTACTGTATCCGGTTGTGAAGAAAAGCATCGCTTGGGCAGCTCTTTGAGGTGTTTTCTGAAGACCATCTCGGTGGCAATCTTCGCCGACGAGTTTCAAAATTTGCTCATAACAAGCTGCCAGATCGTTCTGAATTTCCTGTTCAGATCGTTGCTCCACGTTGAGAAAAGTCGACTTCTGATCATTATCTGCAGCTGAATGCAGGCCGTTACTCGAGTCGACGACCATAGAACGCTTCCCTATACAAAACATGCTAATTAACCAAATCAGCAACAGGTCATTTAATAAAAATAATAATAATAATTCATCTATATAAATTTTCCACAAAACATTCATTAAACACTAACTTTTTTTAAACCTCAACAAACAACACAACCAACACAGTTGATAAAAAATGAATACACTGAATTGCAAACAGTGGAAAATTAAATCGATTCAATCACGCATGCATAAATATGTATACACGACGACGTATAATTATATATTAATGAAACAATATTTTGTAAGATTATTTGTTTAAAATAAAATTACATACTTTTCCCAAGATTAACAATAAAATGACAAACTTACCAAATGCATTAGTCAATGAACTACTACTCCGACTTGAGTCACCAACTCGAACAACAGCTCTGACGGAACGATTGTCGAACATATCGAATTACAAAAAAATAATAATTATTGTTTTTCTTTCCACTAAATATCTTCAATTGTAAAAATTGAGTTGGCCAAATTATACGGAATAAGTGAAAACTAGAGAAAAAGCTCGTTTAAAGCAAACAATCCGCATCATCGTCACCAACATCCGCATGAGTTGAGCGAACGAACGGCTGCTGTATTTGTCGAACGCGCGCTTATAGACGACCAGTTGCTACCTAAATTGAGAAGCCCATCGACTGTCAAAAGCGATCCAACCACCACGCTCACGCTCCAATTGTTTGCTCTGCTCCCACGTGAAATGGCCAATCAATTATCATTATACACAACAATCAACCTACAATTTATTATAAATGCCGGAAAAGCCGAGGGCTGCTTATGCACATCTATATTACACATTAAATCGTTCTGTTCAATATTGCAGATTAAATTGCCCGTAAAATTTATCACGTATAAAATTTTAAAAAAAAAAACTTAATTTACTTATAATAATTAATAACCAATATTGAAAACATACGATCATTTCTCTTCCTTGAAGCACACTTGCCAAAACGGGAAGTAGAATTTATGCGGTAACAAAATGCGGTAAAAAAGGAAGATGGGAGATAAAAATTTTTTTTAAAAAAGAAAACAATAAGACAAACAAATGTACATACTTACATACGTGTGTGTATGTGTGTATGTATTTTTAACAAAAAAATACAACACTACATGTCCAAGTAGTTATTACTTTCAAAGGAAAAATGCATATGAATGAAATTTTTCATTCAGTTTACACTGAGAATAAGGAAGAAAAGGGGAGGGGAGGAAAAAAAATTTATGTTTAAAACATCCATTATTTAGCTTTTCCATTTGAGAGATAAATCAGAGAGCAGAACGACTGTGCGCATTGGAAGAAGGTGTATCCAGCTGTGAAGAGGACGTATTATCGTCCGGCTCAGTTCTGCTTTGGTTTTGTTCTTCGACAGACGAATCGTCCGTTGTATGCGGAGTAAGCAAGGCGCTTCTCAGTGAACTGTTTCTTGAAACCAAATTCTGACCAGACCGATTCAAATCAAGCAAGTGCTGAAATTCAATCCCTTCACCGGGACCCATATGTGTAACGTGGCTGAAATCGGACGGACCAGATATCATCACTGACTTTCTGCTAAACAAATATAAAACGACATTCATTAACAACGATCATCAATCAACATTAATACATCCAGCACAGCAGTGTATTTTATATATT
The DNA here is from genome assembly GCF_000181795.1 of Trichinella spiralis. NCBI lineage: Eukaryota > Metazoa > Nematoda > Enoplea > Trichinellida > Trichinellidae > Trichinella > Trichinella spiralis. The sequence continues at coordinate 6,276,865 of NW_003526941.1, forward strand.
AAAATCAAAGGGGAAAATTTACGATTTTCGTGATCTATCTTCGTCGGTCAATACCAGAAGCGTATATTTGCGCCGTTTGCGTATTTGCCCTTGTTTGCTTTGCCTGATGGCATCCAAAGAAGGTACATTCATCACTTCCTCATCTGAAATAATATTTTTCACATGAAAAAATAAAATAAAATAAAATAAGCAACAATTCATTCACCTGCCAATATGTCGCTCAATAAAACTAAACAAGCTTTGTCACCAACCGTACACAACGTCAAAACGCCAGATTTCAACAGTGGCTTTGCCTGAAGAAATTAACATACAGATAGACAGATAGAACATTTAAAAAAAAAAACAATAATAATTGCCTTTTTCAAATTTAACGTCTGCACCCATTCGCCGGTGTTCACGTTGAAAACGCACACGTGATTTTCACTGAACACGCTCAAATATGGAGCGCTGTAGGCGAAATGATTCGGAACCGACGGGAACATCAATTCCAACGGTCGAGATCTTTTCCCATACTGGTCGACATAGAAGCCCAACTTGTGAAATACCAGCAAATATTCGACGTCGGTGACTTGAACAAGAAAACAAGCGTCGTAATTGGCCAAGCTGACAAATTGCAAACTGTTGTCTTCCAAATTCAACAACGCCTGCTGGGAATTGTCGTGCAAATTCCACATTCGAAAGCCGGACGGATAGCCGACGCACAGTTTCCCTTGGAATATGCTAATGAATTGGGGAAATCCCGGCATGGCCAATTCGCGCAACTTTTTGTGCCTGGCCGGGGTGCGGTTGATTTCGAATACTACCACCGTCTTTTTCACTGCAACGCAAAAATAGAACGGCCCTGCTCCACCACCACCAAGTCCACCGGCGCCGCTTCCGCTGGCGGAACCGGCACAGAAAGTGTGACAACCTTTGGTATTGTCCACTTTGATCCATTTCACATCCCGACCGTCCAAAGCGGCCGTGGGAATCAATTTGATCTGCCTCTCTTTGCCGGTCATGACGATGATCAAGTGTTCGTCGGCGATGAAATCGATCTGATCCACGCGTCGACCGTCGCCCAAACGGAAAACCGTCTCGCGATCCACTTCCACACAGTAGAGACCGTCGTCAGTGCCCAGAAGCAGGCGATCTTTGTCGACAACGGCCGCACACAAGGCGCCCTTGACCAACGGCAACGCGGTCTGGTCGACCAGCTCGCGCACGATGAAAGCTTTCTTTTGGGCCAATTTCCGTTTGCGCAAAAAGCGCAACAGCTCGTTCAAAGCGATCACCCATTTTTGCTTTTCGTGCTGACTTTCGGCCATCAACAGCAGCACACTTCTGGCCGGCTCACCACCACCGCCGACTCCGCCGGTGCCGGCGCCGGCCAACGGCTGGTGCAACTGCGAAGCCGAGACGCGAAATATGCAGCACAGCTCCTTGCGGCTGGCGTGGATCACGTCCGGCTCTCGAACCGAGCTGACCATGAAATCTTCGTCGCGCATGTCCAACACCAGCGATGCGTGAGGGGCGATGTCGGTCGGCTTGCCGTTGCGATCCGTGGCGCAGTCGAACAGGAACAGCTTCAAATCGCAAACCACCAACAGCTGGCTTGTCCAGCCTTTCTTCAGTCCGCCCGGCTTGGGAACGCGCACCAGACCTTGGTAAGTGGTGCCCAGACCGCGGGACGGATCGATGCCCAACGGTCGTCTAGGCTCTTGGGGAGCCGGACAACTCGGTTGCGCTTTGGGCAAACAGCTCGGATGGCAGGCGAACTGACAATCTTGACATACCAACCCTTGACGTGTCAAGCCGACCATCAACGACGTACAATGATGACACTTGGTTGGTTGCGCGAACACCGATATATTGAACCTGTGTTGAGGAGGTGCACGGGCCCTAATTCTATTCATACCGCGGGCATTTTCATAATTCGGTGGACTGACCGTCATCGCCTCACGTCGGTTTGATTGCTGCAGTGGTTGTTGCTGTTGCTGTTGCTGCTGTTGTTGTTGAGGGTATTGTTGCTGCTGTGGTGAATCACAAAATTCAACTGCTCCACTACAATCAGTTTGTTGATCACGACTGTTGTTGGTGCCATTATTGTTGTTGTTGTTGTTGTTGTTTGATGTTTTGTTCGAATTCATACTATCACTGCCACCACTAGAAGCAGCTTCGTCATCTTTGAACAAGTTCAATATGCTGCTAAATTGAACCAACTGATCCAAACTTTTCGCATAGTCAGGCAACACTCGAACCCCAAGCTGCCGTTGGGCTTCTTCCAATTGACAATCTCGAGCATGGACTTCTCTGGTCAATTCACCAATTCTCACTTCCGCAGCTTCCAATTGTTGCTTGCATGCGAAATAAGTGCTGCGAAATTTGGTCAATTCTTCGGTGACTTCTTGTTTGGCGCGAATTTCGGATTGCAAATTTCGCTGCAAGTCCAATATTTCCATTTTGGCGAGCTTGTGCGAACGCCGACTACCCCAACCCTTTTCGCCGCTGGCCAGTGTACTCGACAACAGACCGTAATTGATCTTGGACCGGGGCGTGGTTGGGCCGCCCACAACGCTGCCGCTGTTGCTGTGCTTCTTCTGCTCGGCGTCGAATTTCAACCGTTCCAGCTCGTCAGTAAGCTTCGCAGCCAACATCTGCAAATAGTCGCGCACTTCCTTCTCATCACTAACCCACTGAGACAATTCGGCAAGACGAGATTCCAAATCCAACGAAAATTTGCACTCCTGCTGGGCCAGGCAGAGCTGCTTTTCACGCTCTTCAACGTGCATTTGCAACTTGTCCACACGATCCTTGAGCATGTCGTTCTCAGTCTGCAGCTGATTCTGCATCTCCAATCTGGACTCGCGTTCTCGTTCGACGGCCGTTTGCAATTCAACCAACGTTTCCTCGTGTTCGCCAATAAGCACAGACCGTTCCTGCTTGTGCTGCAACAGCAGATCATCCAACTTCGCTTGCAAAAGCTGCACTTGAGCTTTCGCCTCTTGCAACTGCGATTCCAACATTGACACTTGTCTAGCGTGTCTTGTACGCTCCAATTCCAGTGCTTCTTCGGTCAGTTGTATAGAACGATCCAAATCATTCTGCTTTCTGTAAAATACATATTTTTCACCATACTGGTGCAAATATGAATAACTAAGAGAGAATTTGATTTGCTCACTTGACACTGTTTGACATATGTTCGTCCTGGTCGGTCGAATTGACAACGGTAGTAGTTGAAGCGGCCTCCATTTTAGCTTTCAACGCCATCAAATCCCGCTCGTATTCTTCCCTCAAACGTCGCTCACGTTCGCATTCTTCTTGAATCTGCTGCGCACCAAGTTCATGTTCTCGTTTCCACTTTTCCAACTTTATCACGTCCGTCTTGATCACGTCCAACTTTTGCTGCAAAGTACGGCATTCGTCGTCCCTTTCACGGTTCATGCGCAACAATTTCTGCTTTTCACTTTGCAATTCGCCAACTCTTCAAAACGACAACAACATATCCCGTAGAACATATGCAAATTACAACAATAATAAATATAGAATCACGCTTACTTAACACTGATTTCGGCAAATTCTTGTCTTGCCATATCGCGATGCTTGATCGCTTCTTTCAGTTGATATTTACTCTCTTTGATACGTTCCAAAGCATCGCCAAATTGCTTAAGCGATAAAAAATAATGATAACAATAAGCGCTAATGAATAAACCATAAATAAATATTTTAATTTTTTAACTGCTGCTTGTTCAATCTTCTTTTTATTCGATCTAATCCTCTCAGTTTAATCAATCTCCTCCTAATTACTTATTACTCTCATTAAACATGTTTTTACTCATTTTTCAAATTTTCATAATTTCTCATCAAAAAAAAACAATACTACTACTAATAATAATAATAATAAAATAATAAACTTTGCATACTTCTTGAAGTTGGTTACGTTCAGATAATAATTGTCGATGTTTTTTCTGCAAATCGCGACACTTCTGTTCGAGTTCTTCTGAAGCAGCGGCTGCGTTGGCTTCTTTACGAGACGTGCTTGGACTCTCACGTTCCATCAGCCGTCGTCGGAGAATTTGATTTTCATCTTTCAGCTGAGCAATTGTGGTCACGTCCACCTCAGTCAACTGAGATTTGTCGTGCACATTTCGTTCCAACGTGTTGGAACCGTGGAACTGAGCTTGCAAAAGTCTAGTCGCTTCTTAATTGAACAGCAAATCACAATTGATCAATTGAATTCAACCGTTAAAAAATAAATAAAAAAAATATTAATTTCCAACTTCCGCTACCTTTAAGCTTTCGGTCGAGCTCCGTTTTTTCATTTTCCAATCGTTCAATACGTCTTTCGTACGCTTCTACAGTAACCATGTCCGTGAAGCGGACAACTCCATTTTCAGCCAAATTTGCAGGCTTGGTCAACAACGCTGCCAAACTGTTCGAGTCAGACAACTTGCTTAAATATCATATAATGATTAAAAAAATCATACTGTGTTTTTCAAATATCAATTTCAATAAACAGACAAATAACAAAAACCCATATACATATATACCTGTTGTGCGTATAGGTAAATCCGATAAAAGGCAAATGATGACCGGTAAATGGAGCAGATACATTTGGTGGTTTAGTTTCCTAAAAATATTCAAATATGACATTAAAAATAATACGTAAAGAACTGTACTTGAAAAAACTTACGCATGGAGTAAAATCAGATTCTTCCACATCAAAATTCGACGTGTCTGTCGGACTGCTTATTTCTGGTATGTATGGTGCATTAGCTGCAAATGATAAAATTATTAAACGAAAAAATTTAATTAAAAAACATGTAATAATAATAATTATTATTATTATGTTACTATTAGAAATAAAATAAATAAAATGCGATCGTTTATCATTGAATTATCTTACTATCGCGAATATTTTCCCAATCCATGTCACGGAAGAAAGCATGATTTTGAAAGTCACTCAAACCGTTCTTGCCAAATCGTTGATCTGCAGGACAAATCAAACTTTTCAATAAATGCTTCGCCTCTTCTGATACAGCTGGTTCACTTGGAAAGCACAGCTCCTCCTTAAAGAAAAGCATCTAAACGCGCTGCTAAACTGCCATCCTACAAAAAACAGTACCTGATGATCCATAATTTTACCATATGTTTCTGTCAACGATTCTGCATAAAAAGGAGTTTGGCCGAACAGCATCTCGTATAAACAAATTCCCAGACTCCACCAATCACATTCTTTACCATAGCAACCTTTACCATCTTCCATTGCCTTGAAATGACAAATCAATATATTACTAAATGAACAAAAACGTAAAATAAAATAAATGTACCCTCAAAATTTCAGGTGAAATGTAATCCGGTGTGCCGACGGCCACGTTCGACTGAACTGTACCATCCGATTTAAGCTTCAAACAGCTACCAAAGTCTGCCAATTTAATATGACCATTGATGTCCAACAATACATTATCTGGCTTTATATCCCTATCAATCGAACGTATATAAAACAAATAACAGATAAAGTCAAAAAATTTGAAATACCTGTGCACGTAGCCAAGTCGGTGAACAGAATCAATAGCAAGCACCATTTCGCATATGTAAAATTTTGCCATATCTTCCGGTAGACGATCTTCAAACTTAGATAACAATGTCAACATATCGCCACCAACATAATAATCCATAATTAAATACTGAAAAAAAAATTTTTTTTTCTTTACTTGAAATCAATACTAATAAATTCTGAAAATTTCAGTTACCAAATTTTTCTCATCTTGAAAAGCGTAGTGCAAATTTGTGATCCAACGTCGGTCACCAAAAACCAACACATCCCGTTCTTCTTTGAAACATGCAGTCTCAGCTCGCTTCAACATTTCCCATTTGTTCAAAATTTTCATTGCGAAAATTTTGTCCGTATTCTTCATTCGAACAACGGCAACCTAATAATCACAACAACCACCGTTGTTTACAAAAAAATTCAAATAAGGAAAAAATAAATCGCCTTCTTTTTTTTTTTGAAATATTCAAATGTGTCTATTTACCTCGCCAAAGGCGCCGCGTCCAATCACTTTCAGCACATCGAAATCGTCACGACGCAATCTCAAACTCTTTGCTCTGTTAACGATCGATTTCACTAAATTAAGAATACAATTTTCAAATAACAAATCATACACTGAAGAGAACATCTGTACCATTTTATGCATTTACAATCGATTAAAATAATTCAACTCAAAAATTTTCTACAACTGCATTTCAAAAAAAAACCGAACCTTCTAAATTATGCTCAAGTGCAGACGAGAAATTTCAAATACAAAACTATAAAACTGGATTACAGTACTCACACAGTAATCAATAGGTTTTGCAACAAAAAAAATCAACAAAAAAAGCAAGATTATATACAAAAATAAGTATGACGAAATTTTAAATTGCGAACACACTTTATTCAAATATTTAACGTGCACTGTACAAATACACAACTCTGCTTGTCCTGTTCTGAAATTCAGTTTAAGAAAATATGATATTCATCTCAAAGCTTGTCGAATAAATAAATCTTTAGCAAAGCAACTCGTTCAACAATTCAACGTTTGGAATTTTTTTTTACAAATGCAAATAATAAACCAAAGCTCATTTCTTCAATTAATGAACAACGCTGAAACTTCAACAATCTATGAAATGATGCATATTCCTTCGGCAAACATTACAACGCCAATTACGGTGAAGAATAACATAAAACTGGAACATACTGCGACCTCTGACAAAAAAAATTTCAATAAACCTTTACTTTTGCCACATTTAATACCAAAACAAAAGTAAAACTATTCGACAACTGAAACACAAGCTCTGATATTATTACTCCGAAAGCAAAATTACTTCTTGATCATTTTTTATTCAAAAATTTCACATTCACAAAGACTCTTTGTTGTTGTTGTTGTTCTACAAAAGAAAACTTGATCAATAAAGAAAGAAAAATTATTCTCTGAAGTTCAAAAAGAAATCGAACACTGCATGCAAATAGCACAATGCTGGAAGAATGCAATAAATTTAATAAAGAGGAAATTTCTGAACATTCAAAACTGAGTCATTATTTATTTCCAGTCACCAGCTGTATATTGGAACCAAATTAAATTTTCTTATCAAAAATGCTCATTGCATACTTCCAAAAAAGCTATAAAACCATAAATTATCACAAAATGTGAATATAACTTTTCGGTTGCACGCATATTGAAGTGATTAATTGTGAATTTTTTCATCAAAAAAAACCTTAGAAGAGAAGTGAAATTAGCATTCTGCATTAACAACAATGCAAGGTCATTTTGCAACGTTTGCAGTGACGAGCATTTTGAATAAACACAATGAACCGAAAATATTACAAAAAGACAAAAGAATTACATAAAAAGTGAAATTAAAATTAAATTACTGGAACAAATAGTAAAATGGCTAATATTCACTGTTGCATTATAGAATTGGAAAAAAAATTTGAGAACAATATTTCTTATATTTGTTTGAGAAACAATTAGATCAACTACATTTTCCAATAAAATACAGCCGAAAATTGTTCACCGCAAATTCAAATCACTGCACAAAAGTTCCTACCACTTCAGTCGAACAAATATAGTCACGTCAATATTTTCAAACAATGCACTTCGTTGTGCAATTCACAGTTTGCATCAAGAAAAAAAAACAACACAAAAATAACATTAGAAAATTGAAATTTCAGTATACGTAACTAATCAATGCCATTGATAATCTGCAACAGATGCCTAAACTCTAAACGTCAAAAAATTAATCTCAAAAACAGCTGCAGCGAAGAAAGAACAACTGCATTTTTTTAAATGTGAGAAATGAAAACAGCTTGTTGAAAACACAACGAGTAACTGTGGTAAAGTTATTAAAGAAAACAATACAAATAGGAACAGTACTGCAAAATTATGCAATCGCAAAATAAGCGCATAAAACATCGAGATGATAATATTTTAATGAATGCTGCAGAAAAATGAAATTATTAAAGCAAAAAATCGCATTACTTAAATACTTTTGCTGTTTTTTGTAGAATCAAAAAATGAACAATTGTTTTTTCTATGAATCAATACACACAATAGAATCGACCAAATGTACATAAAAAACCGTGCCCAAATTGAAATTACAGTCGATGAAAAGATAACAAAAATGCTTACAGCGTTCAACAAATTCGGCGATATTTTTCTCTTTGCGCAAAGTGGAATTGCAACATTCATCAAACAAACAAATCAGAACATCTACCAGTGTTTCAAAAGAAGCTGAGTCACCAAACAAAGGTCCTGTCAGGTAGAGGTTCTCAAGTTGAACGACCCGTTGATCACCAGGAACAAAATTCATTTTTGAAGCAATAATATGATAAAATATGGACTAGGTTTATTAAAGGGCAGCATTTGAATTCTGTGATAAGAAATGAAACAGCAGGTTGTCAAACTCATTACTTAGGCTACAGTTCATGATTTGCACGTATAATTAATTTGAACTGTTACAGCATCTGAAGATACTATTCGATAAAAAAAACATTCATTATTAAATATTACTTAGAAAATATATTAAAATAATTATTAAAAAATTATTTGTTTTTTTGCTTTAAATTTTTTATTATTAAAAATTAACTTACAAAACAGATCGTTAAAAAATTATGTAAATTGAAGTATAATAATTTTATTCAATTTTTAAAGATATTTTTTTGAAATATAAAATGTAAATTACTAGGGTGATGTAATATAAACAGTTTGTTGTATTCGATTGAACAAACAACACGTATTATGCGTTTAGAGAACATATTCAGACTGTATTGCATTTTTGTTATGTCATACACCAAATTTGTCAACATGTGCATTTCTTTCATATTTTTGATAACAGTACGTGACTGGCCGACCAAAATAGCCATCAAGTATCACTTCGAGACTTCCGTAGAAGCGACGAATTTGTTGCCAACAATTGCCACAAATCAATCATTTCGTATTCGCCAACAAAAGCAACTAAATTTAGTGGACAATAATCAATGCTCTTCTTTTTTACAAAAAAAGAAAAATCAACGCAGATCACTCGATTTTCCAAGATTATATCACATTTCCGGTTGTGAACTTCTTTCAACTAAATAAATTCAGAAAAATTTATTTTTCTCATATAGGCCAATAAAAGAAGGCTTAATTAAACATCCCGCTTAAGATACAACTCAACTGTGCTCACAAAGTCATCTAAACGAATAAGCATTACACATTATACGCTGATACTGTAGATAATGATTTCCAAGTTTATATATTTTTTTACTACAGCCTTCTGGAAATTGTTTGTCTAGATAAAGTTCATCTGTAAAATTGACTAAAAGTAATAAATTCATATAATTATTTAACTATTAAAGTGTTTATTTAAGTTGAAAATTTAGTTAATAGTATTAATAATGTAGTGAATTTTCAGTAATAGCAAAAATAAAATTTAAAAATATTATTACATATTAATAAGTAAAATGGCTTTTAATCTTGTTTAAAATATTTATAACGATCTGTACATTTTTTACATTATTGCGTATAAGTTAATTTGCATTGTTATGCACAAGTTTGAATTGGTGCGAACCTGAATTCATGTCATTTTCAAAACCGGCCGGCCGGAATGGGCGGTAAAATGTCTTCCTTCTGAATGACTGAACAATCGAATTGCATTTCACAGGTAAATTAGCATGATTTTAAATCAATGATTAAGTGAGGTTTTCGTTTGCTTTTTATTAAAATGATCTTTTATAGCAACAGTAGCATTTTGAATTAATAAAAGAAAACGTTTGTTAGTCAATTATATTTCACTTTTTATCGAGATGAAAACTTTCCTTCTTGTTAGAACACCTATTGATTCATGCATTTTTCATCTGTAGAAAAATTACCAAAATAAAAGCATTAGTATAAAAAGCAAAAAAAAAGAATTAAATTGTAGTAATAATGGAAATTCATACGTATGAATTATTGTTATTATTCGGCTCATTTAACCACGAGACAGATCTGAATGCGTAATGTCATGCGAATAAGATGTGTATAGTGGAGAATGTGAAAAAAAATTTTTTTAATTGCTTCGCATAAAGATTTTATATTGAAAATTTTACAGTATAACATTTTAATTTTGATTTTTTTTCTTTATAGCATTTCAATGTACAACCCATCAATGAATTGAAACTACAACAAATCTCAAATGGCCGCCTTCGACTGTCAATTTCAATACGACAATTGGTAAGTGTTTTTTTTCTCTTTCATATTTGTCTTGGACTGAATTTGATTTTGTCAGTAGTACGTTTTGACTGTTTGATATTTTCGTTAAACACTTTTCCACAAAACAAGACACAAGGATTAAACCGGTTTTGTGCAAAGTGTTGAAGAATTGTAATTACTGTAATGCCACTGTAACGCGCAGGATGAATTTCGAAATTCGCATTCGTTGTTCGTGTTAATTTTGTGTTTATTTTAATCGGTACGAGTTGTAAGTTAAAAAAAATGAGAAAAAAGTATATATATATATATATATTTGTCGGCACATTCAAAGTAGACTTTTGAAATTTTGTACGAAGACAGTAGTTGGTGAAGATTTGAATTTTCTTTTCATGTTTTGGTCAAGTGTCAATTCTTGTTGTTCTGCTTGTACTGTCCAACATGAGCGTAGTTTGGCACTGGAACCTTCTGGGTAGGAACATGGACGCGAAAGTGGTGCGAAATTGGGAGCTCATTATGCAGAGCAAGATGAAGTTGGCGTTACAGTTGATCAAGGCGAGCAGGTCGAGTAGGTCGCCCACTTTGGGGTATATTTTCGCGTATATTTCGGCCGGGAAGATGCCGCTGAGCGTGGCGACGATCGCCTGCGGTATTTCGGTTATTAAAAATATCGACAGTATGGTCACTAAGAGTTTGGTTGTTGAACGGCTTATGTAGCGGACCGGCTGTTGGCGTTTGTTGTTGCCGAAAATGCGTTGCTTTTTCGCCTGTGCTTCGCTGAGAAATTTGACCAACGACAAAATGGAGACGAACAAAATCACGCATGGGACCAATTTGAACGGAAATCCGTTGATCCAGAATGTGGTTTTCAATAAGAAACAGTCGCCTGCAATGGCCAACTGTGAAGGCATGAGCGTGTATCTGATCGACGCGTTTTCTGAATGCTCTTTGCATGGGACGGTCTCTTGGACGACGGTGAAAGTCAACGCATGCGGTATTGATAGTATGGCTACGGAGATGGCCAAATAGCAGAACAATTTTCCAATGAATCTTGTGGTCAAAAACAGACTGACATCTTGGGTACGTCGTATGACGATCAGACGGACCAAGGCGAACAGTGCAGCTAACCACAGGCTAATTGTATGCAAGACAACGCTGAAAAGGGCGTGCAATAGTAGGAACCAAGTCCAACTGTACGTGTAGATGAAATGAGAGCATTGTTGGACTACGACAAAATGTGCCACGTAGACAAGGTACAAAACCATCAGACCCATATCGATCAGTGCGATGATTGCCAAGAACATGTTGCTGGCACTGCGCATCTGGCGCCGCGTTAAAACTATACAATTTAATATGTTGGTAACAATACCGAACAGGCAGAGAACAATACAAAGATGACCATGCACAGCTTGGTATTGTTGGTGGAATTGATTGATCACATTCAAAAATATTTCACTCACATTTCCGGTCAATAATTTCGACTGAGAAAACGAGCAAATTTCGTCAATCATCTTCTGAGTGGTGGGTTTGGGAGGGGCGGGGCGGGGGGCGCTGTATTTTATTGTTTATTTGGTTGATTGTCTCAAATTTTGATTTTCTCTTGTTTTTCAGTCAATTTTCTCGCAAAGATTTTGATGAGCATTGTAATTTGCATTCCTGAAAAATAAATATGCACTGGTTTTCAAGAATAGTAGGAAAATTGACAAATTTCATTTGACAAAAGAAAAGAACATTCTGTAAAGTTATATTATGGTTAAGAGAGAAAAAAAATTAATGTGCACAGTTTTGATTCTTGTTTACCGTGAACGTGAAACATTTCTTGGTAGAAGATTGAAATTGATGATCAATTTTTTTTATTCTCCAAAACTAATTTACTAATTGGCTTGTTGTGTGGTTTTTGTTGTTCTGAGCTAATATTTCTCTGATCCCAGGTCTGTTGCATATCATCGCATTTATTGAATGAAAAAAATTTTGAAATTTGAAAAAATTATTTACTCATAAGCATAAACATAAACGTTGTTGGCAGGTTTGGTTGCGAGTTTGCGAATTGCATAATTTGCAAGTAGCATGCTGAGAGCAGTCGAATTACAATTTGGTAAATCAATGCTGTTGTCCTCTGCAGACGATTCGATCGTCATACGCAATAATTTCTTTGTGAATAATCATTCTTCTTATATTCTAATTTTGTCTAAAAGAGAGTTTTGTTTTTCCATTTTCTTTCTTTATTATTATTATTAATTTATAATGACAATAATTATTACCTGAATTTGCAATTTTCAAATATGAATGAATGAAATACTTTTTCATCCGATCTTAGTTGTAAGTTTTACAACAATAGTACTGGAGATTAATGAATTTTTCCTTTCTTTGATGATTGAATTAATTTGAACTGGATCAATAAATAATTTTGATAAATATTGTATTTTTACTTTACAATCTCATTTGTTCAGTTCTATTTATGAAATTTATTGGAAATGATGTATGTCATTGCGTTGGTCTTTTTAAAAGCTAATTGCAATTATTAATGTGTTCACATGATAAAGATTGAATTTTCAACTGACATATGAGTTCAATTCTGCTCACTAATAATAGATTTAGCCAAGGCAAGTATCTGTGTGTCCTCTGTGTACAAGTATTTTATTAATTAAGAATACTCCGGTTGGGTTGAAAATTGATTGTATGCAATATATATTTTATCAAGTTTTATGATTTTCAAATGAAGAGTTTTGTAATTGATGATAACAGAAAATGATGATATTTTTTTAAATTGTCCACATTTCAGTATTGTTATTAAATGTTTTGTTCAAATATAATTTAATAAAATGAACAAATGACACTTATCTCGCACGATAATTTTTATCCAAATTCAGATTATTTTGTCTTATATAAAAAAATTCACTATTGAACTTTTCATACAGTTAACAAAGTAGTTATTATTATTATTTTGTTTGTTATTTTTCTACTGATGTTGGAAAGAGCCTGGCAAATGCAATTTTTAGTTTGGAATTTGATTTACGCAAAATTGCAACTCAGTAAAGGCAATGAAATTACCAGTACATTTCTTTCACTTTACCATGTTTTTTACATTTTTAGTTAAACAAATTTTCCTGACCAATGAGCATTATTTCTACAGCAGTGGGGGGAAATTAAATTTTTGAAAAAGAAACATATTTGTAAAGCCGTGTATTGACTGACATTTCCCTCTGACAAAATGTTCATCATTTCCTCACGCTGAATTTTGTCAAATTTGCATAATTCACTCTGACAAATCAGTGCATTTTCTTTTGTTCAACTGTTCGATCAGTTCGAAGATGAAATGAACTGGGAAAACGATTGTGTGTATCAATTTTTTAGAAATGAAATTTTATTTTTTTGAAAATATTGTTCGATATTGTTACAATTCGATCAACTTGTTATATAATCAAGGGAAGTAATTTCCTTCATCTGTGGAAAATGTACACGTCTACTACTCTCTCCCTCATTCTCTTCTCTGCAAGATGTTTCAAAAAATTTCTATTGAAAATTATTATTTTTCTTCTGTTTTGATTTCTTTTTGACAGTAATAATTTTCATAATTTCGTTGAAATAAAATTCAGGTTAATTTTTTTTTGAAAAATTGTATAATCTGCAACGGGCCAGTGTTCAAAGTTGAAGCCCCTTATTAGGCAGAACTCGTCGGTTATCAAGTAAATTGTTTCCTCTACAAATAAAATGGCGCTTATTTCTATCCTGACAAAGTTGGTTAATAAATGCAGATAAAATCAATTATTCATAATTATTATAATTTTCTGAACGATGAGGGGAAAAAAGAGAGCAAAACAAAAGTTGTACGTCATAATAATAATAATAATAATAATAATGATAATAATAAAAAGTATGAATTGAAAAATTTGTAAACTTCGTGACCGTGGTGATGTGCTTTGCATGGAATAGATAATCGATATGACGGCTCTATTTATAATCGTAGTCGTTTATCTTTACCGTCCGTGTGTTTAGCTTTGCGTGTTTATCGAGAAATCGCGATTCAGTTTGAGAAATGAGAACATGAAAATCACACCAACGTGGCTAAGATATTGACAGTGATCCTCGTTCGATTTATTAATCAACATTTTATTCAACTCCCCAATGGAAATTTCTATTTATTTATTTATTAAATTTCATCAATTTTTGAAAACTAGTTTGAAAATGTATTTTTTTTGTTTTATTCTACATGTAATAATAGAATTATTCATACAAATATATGTATATGTATAAGTACATGCAGTTTCTAGCAGACAGTTGCAAACTACCTTTTTGATGATGATGATGATGCATGTCCAGCGTTCTTAAAATACTTTGCCAGCTTCATTAAAGCAGTGCCATTTTGCTAATCACATTTCAAGATAGCGCACGTTATATATTTAATTTATACGAAATGAACGAGAGTTGAAATTAAACGTACTTTCTGACGTGTTTTAAAGAATTGAATAAGACGACCAACGTTCCCCATTGAAAAATGCATATTAAAAAATTTTTCAAATCAACAAAATCCACCATAAATGAATTTATTCATTTGTAACATGCCTTGAATTTTAATTTTTCTATTCTTTTCTTTTGTTATTTATTGACTATTGAAATTGAGATCATATTTTACATTTGAACATTTTTTATTATTGAATAACCGGAAGTGATTCAAAATTTTGTTTAGTTTGTGGAAATTGCAGTTTTTTTGTAATTTTAATTATTTATTATTCGCTAAATTTTTGACAACGCACGTCTGTTGCTAATTTGGCCTGTTGAACCACTTCAAATTCGACTGTAACAATTCTTCTGAACAAATGAGCGTCGATAAGAAAATTTGCATAATGCGATGAACCAACCAATTGTACCGTTGTACAATGTCGATAATGGCAAATGTAGATATTTTCAGTTTTGTTTAGTGAAGATAGGAGGGAGAAATGGGAATTTTATTTTATTTTATTTTTTATTATTATTCTTTTAAGATCGATCTTTAACTAGATGAGAAATTGAATACAAATGACGCAGTTCGTCACCTATTGAATCAATCGGCGTGTTCTTTTTATTTTGGAAAGTAAATAAATTATAGATGAATTATTTCTTATGTTCCACTTATAATATGGGCATAGTTTTGCAGATGCAAATTATATATAGAAGATGATCAAGGCACGTTCTTTTTAAAGAATATAAAATTACTTTATTGAGTTGAAGATGAATTTAGTACCGTTTCAGGGAGGAATCGATAGTGAAAATAAACTTGAGACATTTTGTTAAATAAAACGAATATTCACATTTTTGTAAAATTATTAATTTTTGAATGGAAATTTATCATTTTGTAAATTAAGTGTCGTTACAATATGACCTACAACGTCTGAATATGATAAGTAAGATGATATTACAAGTTTATAACTTCTACAAGTATAGTAGAACATAACTTCACTTACATTGTTCTTTTTCCACGTGATGTGATGTGATATGGTATTGGATTTTGACGAAAGAACAGCTAGCTGTTAATAATGTACATTATATTTGAGATTTACATTAGAGAATATCTTCACAGCTGTCAGTCAGGTCGCAGAAGTTTTCAACAAGTTTAAGAACTTTCAGCTTGCTATCTTACTGGAAGAACAAGTAGAATATGAATGCGAAAAGCTTAATGAAACAGATTATTGTTGTTGTTATTATTAGTTTTATAGCTCAAGTCGGATTTGTGAAACTTCTTGAAAACGCATCTCCACACTGCAAATGCACATGATTCTGAAAATTTGTACCCAAACTTTCCCTCCAACTGATTCACTTTTCACTTGCGCCATCTGGTGTGATTCGAATGTCAGCATTGGCTTTTAATATTTACCTGTTTCTTACTGTTTTATTCACTTTAACGTTGATATCAATCAGTCAAAAGAAAGTCAAAGGGGGAAAAGGCAAATTTGGTAAAAAAAAAGAAGGACATAAATATACATGTATTTCTGAAATTGATAACATTTTTTCTTTTTTTCTCAATTTCAAGAGAATTATTTTTCATGTTTATAATATTCACCGTACGATCATTTATTATCAACCGTCGCGTTGTTTAGCTCCGATCATGAAGATTAACAACAGCAGATATATTTGCATTGAATGTGATAAAGAAAATAAAGTACACATAATGGGTATATTTAAAGTTTAAAACGAAAATTGAAGTCGAGCTTAATAAAAAAGATAAAAAAATGAAGATGTAAACAACTGTGAGCTCGAAAACGTAGATTTTGTGCTCTAGTTGCGCTGAGATAAATAAATTAAACTCAGTTGTGCAATAAAATTGCTGTACGTTGGCGATTCTAATCTAAGTCAACTTTCCTTCCTGTGGGAGATTTTTATTGAATTTGACTCTACTTTTATAAAAAGCAAATCTGCCTCTCTGTTTCAGGATCTTTGTTTATTTATTTGCTATTTTTGAGAAAAAATTTAAGCTCCATTTATTAATGGGTTAGATGCAGATATTTTGGATTGGATTTGAAAGCATTTTATTTAAAATCATCATGCATCAATGGAAAGAAACAAATCAATGATATTTGTGTTAGTAGTCGAAAAATTATGTATATATATATTCACAAACAGCAGAGTTTCTTACCAGCAAAGCATTTACTTACTAGAGCCAAATCTTTTCAGCGTCAGTAATTTTTTTCCATTTGCTTTGACAAAGAAACGCTGCTTGCTCTTTTGTAAATATACTTCTTTTATATAATATTTATTTAACCAAAAAATTAATTAAATTCAAACGCTCAAGGCTTTCACTTGGCTTTATTGTATGCAATTTTATGGAAAAATGATGTTCATTTTCAATTTCACTCGTATATATTTCCTCTACTTCGATACAATGATGATGATGATAAATTCAACACTTCAAAAAAGAAATATATTATAATGCTAATGAAGATATTGTTTTCATTTTTTTCAACTATTTTTAAATTGTAGTTGATAATTATTTCTTAAGAAAAAGTTCTTCGTGATTAATATAAGAAAGAATAACAATCGTTATTTTTTTCCATATATTTTCGTCATTCATTTTTATTTTTTATATATTAAATGAATATTTATTGCTGCTGAAAGCAATAAAACATTTATCAAGAGTATTTTTATTGAGAGAAGAAATTTGCAAAAATAACACAACAACATTCCATTATATTTACTTTTATATTAAAAAATTGCTCTTAAAAAAATTCATTGATTTGTTTATATTTTTGTTTATTTATTTATTTCAATTGGCGTCTGGGTGCATATAGAATGCACAGAATCTGAGATCAGTGGCAATAAAGAAAAACTTTGGCGGTCTCTCTCTCTTTTTTTCCCACATTATTCCTGTGATTTAAAATCTGTTGGGAGAGATTAAAGTGTGTAATGTAAATTTCAAATGAAAATTGACAGTTGTTTGTGACGGCTCAATGTTGTACAATTTAAACAACGAGTAGTGAAAATCTACAGCAATCAACCTTTCCCTGAGGAATTCACATTTTCTCCTGTTATATATGTATACTATCAAATATTCAAAATTTCATTCGAAACTTCATTTAAGTACTTTTCATAAAGGAGATTTAATGAATTTTTATATTAAAGAAAAAATGATAAATTTTTGAAATAATAAAAAAGAATTATACAATGCAATATTGCTTTGCAAAGATTTAATTTTTGAAAAAATTAACCAAATATGAATTTCTCATCTTTTAGCTTCCTTTAAATCGAATGTCCATTTTATTTGCTTGTAGAATTTTTCAAATCGAACTGTAAT
Source organism: Trichinella spiralis (assembly GCF_000181795.1). NCBI lineage: Eukaryota > Metazoa > Nematoda > Enoplea > Trichinellida > Trichinellidae > Trichinella > Trichinella spiralis. Next base: position 6,294,814 of record NW_003526941.1, read on the forward strand.
TTTAAAGGTTGTGATAAATTTGAATTTTCATAATGAAATTCTCCCATTTATATTCAGTTTTTTATTTATGCTGGATAAACAAATAGAGAAGAACGTGGATTTCTTGTAAACAATTGACATTCATTTCCTCAATTACTATTATTTCATTTATGTAAAAGTGGAAACGCGAAATTTAATAATTCATCTGAAAAGTGATTTAATTTTTCTACATTTAAAGGAGAAGCTTTATTTATTACAGAAGAACATTATATATTGATGAATGGTAAATTATGTAGCGAAGTTTTGGTGGCAATTGGCAAGAGATTCGAGCAACCTATACACGCAGCTTTTCAGTAATGCTTTAACTAATTAAAAGGTTTTCCCGCCACTGCACGGCAGGGATGCTCGGTGGACAAGGAGAAGTTCCTGTTGCTTTGAAACAATTGTTCAATCTGCTGTCCATTGCTTCTTGTGCGACATGGCTGGCAACGTCATTTGCCAGTTCCCTGGGATTTATTGATCTTATTAACATGCTAAGATGTTGAATGCCATTTTCGTCCTAATGAATTATTACAGTTCTGATGACAGAATGAGAGATGTTTTCATTTTCCAAAGAATTCTACGCCGGCTGTTGTTTGCTTTTCTTATATTGTTATTTACTTTATTTTGCATTATCTATTATCAGGGCAATTTTTTGAGCAAATTTATTAATAGCATCACAATCTGCTGAGTAGTTATATCTTTACACAAGTATATGTAAGAAAAGGAAGTGTGTTTCGAAGAAAAAATGCCCTAGCATCGCATCACTGATTGCAGTCATGTAGAAGTTGAAATAATCTGATGTATGTTTGAAAAAAAAAACAATTTAACAATAATTTAAAATTAATATAATTTATTTTATAGTGTTTATTTTTGTTCTGTGTTTGAATTGAAAAAAGAAAAAAAGTTAAATATGCTTTTAATTAAAAGTGAACAGTGGAAGGGGAGGATAAATATTTATTTGGGATATTTTTTTCAACTTTACCGAGTAAAATTACACGATCTCAATGCATCGATGATTGATCAATTAATTAGTTGTAGAATTCGTGTGATAATTATTATGAATTATTTATTAATTTTTATTTCTCCACCTTAAAAGTGAAAATAGCTCGATTTTTTGTTTTATGACAATGATAAAATTTGAAATATTTCTCATTTATACATGAAACTTTATAAAAGCTGATTGAATTCTGGGAAATTTTTCAAGCAATTTTCACAATTTGTACCATTTTATTTTTGGAATTTTATATTTTGATTTATTAACAATACTTTTTTCTCAAAATTGTCAAAATCAATCTTCTACGAATATATATCATTTGTTCAGACAAATACTGATTTTGGTGATTTTTCATTTGCCCAGGTTTTATAAATGTTGTTCACGCGTGAGGCTGTTTTATTATTAATGATGTGTACTAGTAATTTAAACATTTTTGTTGAAGCGTTTAATGATTGAATGCGATGAATCTATTCGAGGTTTTCTTTTAAACATGAAAATTGAATTGATTATTTGAAACTGATACACCCATATACGGCCGGTTTAATATTAAATTATATGAAATGGAAGATAAAGAAAAGGGAAAATAAAATAAAAAAAAACAATTTGATACCTGTTTGATATCGCTCTGAAGAATTTGAAGGGAGATGTTGGAAATGAAAGATGGTTGCTTGAAAGATGCAATGGAAAGTGCCGTCATTTGCTCTAGCACTCTAGCATTTGCTGATCGTGTTCTGACAATGGATTAATCAAAGCATTCGCCTAAGCGGTGCACGCTTCGGGCGAACTTATATGCACACATTGATGCATGTTCAATTAAATGGAAGCACATCAGGCGGCGGCGATTCAGTATTTTACAGTTTAACAACTGAAGAAATGCACCAGTCAAATTTTGCCACCTATCCATCATCATCATCATCTAGCTCCACTTGTTACAGTAATTCTTCTCATTCTAATTGGATAGACACATGCGAATGATATATAATTCAATTAATTAAATTTTGATCACTTTTAAACGAGAAAATGCGCGTGAATTTTCTGTAATTGGTCGGAAATTGAATAAGCCGGTAGGCTTTTTGTTAATGCTACATTTGTGTAGATCTGTTTTTTTTTGTCAACTTCAATTTCCACTTACGCTTTGTTAGCATTGGCTTTTTAGACGCACTTAGAAAACTTTACATTAATGCACCGCTTACAAATAAATCTAGGCAAATGTCGGTTTCACTTTGGGAAAGTTGTAGTTAATTTTTGCATTTTTTTCTTTATTTTTATAATTGATCTCTTGAGGGTATTTTTTGATTTTCAATTTTATAAAAATTTAATTGATAACTCTACAAACAATGTTGTACTTTTCAAATTTATCGGCTGACCAGTGACAAAATGAAATACATTTATTATTATTATTATTATTAACATATAGTTGACATAGAACGTTGTTCATATTTACAAATAAACTTATTGAATACTTTGATTTTGCTTCTGCTTTTAAAAATTATTGTTGTTCATGTTGACAAATAAATGCTTACAGTTGCTAAGAATCGAGTGTTTGAGAGTTTATGTATTTGCATATATTCGATGTCAAGGGTACTCGTTTGATCGACTGCCGTTTTCTGATTGATCGAAGAACTGAGCATTATTGAATGGAATAAGTTCGCATTAGCCCAAGCAAAGTTGGTTGTCAGAAAACTCTGGAAATTCATTATTCTATACATTTTTTCTCGGCTATTGTAAGTTTGAAAAATTTGATGAAGTGAAAAACAATTCTTTTCTCTTTTCTTCGTTCACTTTGCTTCTTTTACGCAACATTTTATTTTCAATGGAATGCCAGTGCGTGCGTTTCAAATGAATTATTCTACACTTGCTCTACTTCTTTTAATAAATAATTATACAACGGTGGAAAATTTTGCCATGCGTTTTAATGCATAATCAATTCAACTGCTGAAATAGTTTGCATTCATTCTACGAAATTTTGTCAACTCTATTTCATCTTCTATCTGTTTTGTGATATCACTTGAAATTGTTTAAACTTTTATTCTTTAAACAAAAAGCATTGTATTTAACCTTAATTTAAAATGAAAATTTAAGTATTGAAATTATTTTTTTTACTTTATAGTCAACGGGGATCGTTGGTGAATATGTTTTTAAATTATTTTTTAATAAAAAAACAGCAAGTTTTGTGGCAGTTTTGCAAAGAATTTGATTGTGTATTATTTAGTATAAAGTATTCATATTATCTGAACTTGACTTTCTTCAATGATCGTCATGTACGTATACTGTAGAAATTCTTTTATCTTGCCGATTTTGTTTTTTTTATTTAAATGAATATAAATTTTTTTCGATAGCAGTTTATTTTAAAATAAAGAAAAACATACGGTGATAAAATTTCAAATTAAGCTATGTAAAGAAGTGCATTTTTTAAACTTTTATATTACATTCGAATGATTTGTTCGTGGTGGAAAAAATGTTTGTTTTTTTATTGCAGATTAAAGTTTTTTCATAAACAGTGAATCTTAAGCATTCTCAAGATGAACTTGAAAATTCTGATGCGATAAAGTGACAGTAATCAACAAAAATAAGTTAAACGTCATAAACAATGTCGTCTTGTTTGCCAACCTGTTAATCATATCACCGATACAGTTGTTTATCTGTTTATTGTCAAGTTTCATTTAACATGGCTTTTGCAAAAACGTATTTTGACGGTTTGTTTTTGAAATCAAACTGTTTACTTGAAACTCGTTTATCATAGCATGTTTAAAAAAAGTATATATAATAATGGTTAAATGAACTAATGCAAACTCTGTACATATTGATAAGATAGGTTTGCAGTTTTTCAAATGTTGACTTTCGAGCACGGCTCAGCCATTGCACCGGACAAAAATGCTTGTCGTCACGGTATTTTTCACTTTCAATTATATCAATTATATGTAAATAATAAAAAAAACGAATTTAAATATATTTTTTGAATAAATATTAATAGACATTTTTAATAAAAAGAACTCATTCGTTGAAAAATACTAACCGAAATTATACAATTTTTTCGATTTTTAAAAATATTTTTTAAATTTATTATATTAAAAAAACAGTTTGATAATTTCTAAAATAATATTTTGTTTAATGCGAAGATTGTTGTTTGGTCATTTATTATTCATTATTCAACGCAAGTTGTTGCTCCATGAAGTAAACAAGAAGAATACGATACTGTTAAAGATTCACTTTTTGTTAATGGATAAAATTAATGCATTTATGTATTGATTTGAATTACAATTTTCATCGAAATGTGAGAAATATTTTACCGATAGTAATTTGATTTTTTAAAATTAGAACATGATGTTTAAAATACTACCTACTTTTCTATATTTTTTAATGTACAGTATCAATTTGCCTCATCGAGCGTTTAATTGTAAACATAGCAGCGTTTGCTCGTCATTTGGTAGTTTATAATTTGTTAGAGCTTGTTGTTTTTGTTTCAATTTTAGAGTTACTGTTTTTCTACAACATTACTGTGCTTTGTTATTCTGCTTTGACAACGTGACTGACGTAAACGATTTTGTTCACTGCTTTGTGTGTGTAGTTGTTGTTATTTTGTAGGTACTGTTTTGCTTTTATCGGCTGCGGTTGATCTCACATCTGTGCAATGATGAATGCATTTTGCCATTGTTGAACTTATCGTTCACTAACAAGGTAAATAAATTTGTGGAGAAAGAAGTTTTTTTCATTGTTTTTTTTATCACATTTCTCCAATGATTTGGTTGTTCTAGCGAAAAATTTTCATGTTGTTTAATGTGATGATATTTTTAGGTGCAGTTTTGTTGTATGCCATTTTTTGTAACTTTATTTGGTCAACGTTTTTTTGCTTATTGAAAATTTTAACGTATCGTCGCGTCTGTTTGTTGTTTGCAGAGTGACTTGAATATTTTCGAACTGACACAGAGAGGGCTGTGGCTTTTTTGTCATTTTGTGCTGCTGTTCGGTTCGATGGGAACCTATTTAGACAAACCTCGGGTGGAGAAGACTAACGAGTCGGGAGCTGGCCAGGATTTGAAATATGGCGTTGCAACAATGCAAGGGTGGCGAATTGAAATGGAAGACGCCCACATTGCGTGCACCAACCTTCCGGAGCCGTTGAAGCATTGGAGCTTTTTTGCCGTATTCGACGGACACGCGGGGCATAGAGTGGCCCGCTACGCTGCCGCAAATCTTCTCGAAGTTGTTCTCAACACGACAGAACTCGTGGAATTGAAAAGGCTGTTGCAGGGTGAGTGCTTTATTTTTTTTTCAACTAAATTTGCATTTTATAATTACAATCGTTGTTTATCATTAAATAAATTTTTATTGGCACAATTGCAATCTCTCCCATCTATGTATGTTTCTGCTTTCATCAGAGCTATATTTTTTCGCTATATTCTTGTTTCCCATTGTTTACCGTATTTGACCTTTCCCAAGTGCTGTCTAGACATATGGCAGCGTTTGAAAAAAGAAAAACGTCTACCATGTTCTACTACTTTTGAAATTGCCGGTTTCTTGTTGACAATTTTTATGATAATTATATTTTCAGCTTTTTAGAAAAAAAAACTTTCTAATCAGTAAGAAGCAATTTTGATTTTTTTTTTCAAATTTATTTTGGTGCATAATCGTTGTTTCACTGTTAATATTTATATGGTTTTTAAAGTTTAATTTGAATCTATAATTGGCCAGTTTATCGTTTAATCAATTTTGAATACTTTCATTAGTGTGGCGTGAATATTGATTGCCGTGTAGTTGCATTATGATTTTTGATGAATTGATTTTGACACAGATCAGCATTGCGCATTACAATTCAATTACTCACATGTTTTTCAGTACGGCGAATTCAGTATATGAAAGCCACATGTTGTTTGTGCATGATGTGCATTATTAGATGATTTTGAATTTTGTTCACTGGAAGAAGATGTACGTTTTACGTCATAAACATATAAATATGTGTGTGTGTGTTTGTGTGTATGTGGAAAATTTTTCTCAACTGTCTACTGATTGATGATTAGAAAGAAGTAAACGACAATTGGTAATAGTAGTAGTAGTGGTAGTTGATGCAGAATAATTTATTGCTTCGTTTCGTTTTTATGGTCCCTTGCAATTACAGTATCACTGTAAGACTGTCAAGAAGTAAAAACGATCAGGTATAAAATAAATAAGCATACGAATAATGGTATTATCGAAACGAACCAGTTATTCGAATACTTGTAGAAAGTGTCCGTGAAATAGCGTGTGTAGTTTTTTGTTGTCTGATGTGATGATTTGTTTATAAAAATTTGTTTAAATGAAAATAAAATTATTAAATTTGTTGAAGATAATGGTGGACGAGAAGAGGATGTGTTGAATGAAAAAGAGATTGAATTAGTGAAGCAAGGCTTGCGTTCGGCGTTTTTACAACTCGACGAACAGATGCGTCTGTTGCCAGAGTTGAGTGGCGACACGGAAAAATCCGGCAGTACTGTAGTATGCGCGATGATCAGCCCCGGTCACATATTTGTGGCCAATTTGGGCGACAGCCGGGCGTTGGTCTGCTGCGCCGGCAAAGTGTCGTTCGCCACCGAAGATCACAAACCCTATTTGCCAAAGGAACGGTGCCGCATCGTCAACGCCGGCGGTTCGGTGATGATCGACCGTGTCAACGGCAGTTTGGCCGTGTCGCGTGCTTTGGGCGACTACGAGTACAAAAATGTCGACGGCCTGAACGCCTGCGAGCAGTTGGTCAGTCCCGAGCCGGATTTGTACGTTATCGAACGAACCAACGATGGTGATGAGCAGGAACAATTTTTGCTGCTCGCCTGCGACGGCGTGTTCGACGTGATGACCAATCAGGAGCTGTGCGATTTCATCCTCTCTCGGCTACGGGTTAGTCACAATTTGGAAATTATCTGCAACGAAATCCTCGATTCCTGCTTGTCGAAAGTATAAAATATGCATTTTGGGAAAAAAAATAATAATTATTATTATTATTACAGGACAGTAGAGATAATATGAGCGTTGTGTTGGTCGCGTTTCCAGGAGCACCAAAGATTTGCGAGAAAGCGTTGGAACGTGAAATGCAGTTGGAAAGTTTACTAAGAGAAAAAATCGAAGGTTACCTCCACTTCCCAGCAAACTATTGTTTATTTTAATAATCTATTTTTGCAGCTGTATTTCAACAGAGTGACAATCCAGAGACGGTCACTTATCAACAAGTTGTCTCTTGTTTGATGCGTGAAGAGATTCCCGGAGCGCCGTGCGGCACAGGCATGCATGCATTGTAAGTTTTATTATTATTATTATTATTATGTAAATGTGGGCGAAAAGCCTAATTTTCTTTTTTTTATTGAATATTTACATTCAGACGTGGAAAATTGGAAAACATTTTGGAAACAATTCGCAGAGGAATTTCAAACGCAACAGCTAACAACAACAACAAGAACAGCAACCCAGTTGAAAACAACACTGAAGAAACGGATATGCAAAGTTGATGATTTATTTCTACAGTATACACACAAGCAGTATATCTTCAATATTTATATAATGTATATTATTATTTTTTAAATAATCTTCTACGTAGATGATACTTTTTAGCGAGTTGCTGAAAATGTTTTAAGTTTTTCCAGATGTTCATTCACACCCATTCTTTTTTATTATTTCGACTTTTACCCTCTCCTGTCTATTCAAATTCAAAGATGTACTACTACGCACAGGCATACTTTCTGAAACCGACGTTATATAATTTTGTTTGTCAGCATATGTATATTTTTTTTGTTTTTTTAAGATGTACAATTTTCTAATCTACCGGCAGAATTGACCTTATACGCAATTATATACTATGCAGAGATGCGAAATCACGTGATCCCATTTTTCCTTCTTTTTTTTCCCTTTCGTCTGGTCACAGTTTTTTTAAAAAACATTCTTATAGTAGCTGTAGAGCATGTTTAATTTGCTGAGAAAGTTTTTGTTAAAAGAAAATACTGGTCTTTGAAGATATGGAATTCATTTTCTACACTTTGAAGAAAGAAAAAAGTTATTATTCCATGTAACATTAATTTTAATACATTTTTTGTTAATTCATGTTGTGTAGTTCATTATCCGCCACAATATGTAATCACCGTATATATATATATATATATATAGTCCTGATGTGTGTGAGTGTGTATGTAAGCGCTCAAGCTCAAAGTATGTAAGTTCTTTTTTTGCAAAAATGAAAGCAGCGAAATCTCAAGAATAAAGACACTGCGGTGCGTAAGAAGCGTTCCACGTATATGTACATATATTGTGATTTAAAGAGAAGGAGGAGGAGGTGGTGGTGGTGGTGAAGCAGTTTTTGAAAATTTGGTGGATTTCGACGAAATACTGGCTTCGTGCTTCGGTACACAACAACTAGCCCAAACAGCTTGAAAATCTGCAACGAGTAAACCAACAGTGCAGTGTTTTAATTGATTCATTGAATTTATTTTGCAGAACCAATAGGATACAAAAAAACCCAAATGTTGTTACCTTCAAAGCTGATCAAGCCATCCTTGTCATTGTCGGTGCTGGTCAATATGGCCAGCACTTCTTCGTCGGACACTGGATCGCCCAAATCGTTCAGGACATTTTTCAATTCTTCTGCAGTGATATATCCATCTCCGTCTCGATCGAATATCTTGAACAACGAAAAAAAAATTTTTTTCTATAATATTTTTACCATAATGAAGAAAATCCACTTTAAAAGTTTCTTTCAATTCCATGCGCTCTTCATCCGATTCAACTTCACACGTCATCAGTGGAAACAGAGCGTCGAAATCCACCTCTTCAGTACCTGTTGAATTGGAAAAAATTTGTTTGGTAATTTTTCACACAGTTGCATAGAACGAATTGCAGAAAAGAGAAAATTAGCATAAAACAAAAACCATCGCCGGCAATTTCTCGCATTGCGTGCAGCAGTTCGTCCACCGAATGGGGTATTCCGAGCCGGAGCATTTTGATGCTGAAATCTTCGGCCGTGACTACACCGTCGCCGTTGGCATCCAAACCGCGGAATGCTTCTTCACACTGGGCAAGCGTCTCTTCGCATCTGTGGAAACGATCCGCCTGCAGAAGAGAAGAAATTGTGTTCTTCGCATTAAGCTCTGACGTAAGCGAAATCAAATTTTTCTCAAATAAATATATAAGGAACAATTTTTATCCTACTTTTTTAAATATGTTCGCATCTACTGATGAGATCATGCTATCTATATATGTAAGTATATTTGATGAGAAAGGCAGAGATTTCTTTGTTTCGTACCAACAATCAAAGCAGAGCAGAGCACAAAGTAAAATTGAACAAATTCAGTGCACCAATTGCAATTTGCAACAATTTTTGATTGCTTTCTGTTGCAAAGCGATCAATATCGTTCGCGAAATCAGCAAACGCGTTCGTTGTTGTTCATCAAACTGCGTTTCACAAATAAAAACTCACGTGCTCTACACGTGCATATCTTACTTGCTGCAACTGCATTTTCAAACCCTATTCCTATCTCACGCTGATTCACTGATATGCATATACTTATATATTTATTTATTTATTTATATATGTGGGACATTTACGTCATTACGATTGATAATTTTCCAGTTTTATTCTTATTAATCAAATATAGAATATTTAAATTTTTTCAATAAATACGTATTGAACAACAATATAATTTCTACTCACCGATTTCAACATTTCCATCATAGTTTGCGATGAATCGACGGCGCTTGTAGATGCCGTAGCCATTTATTTCTCTTTATGTGATTGTTGTCTTTTATAAATAATCTGAAAAAATATGTATATATTCATATGAATAATGTAATATTTGCTTTCATTTTTTTCTATTTCAACGTTGAACAAACGCGAGCAAAATGGTTGAAAAAATTCCAATTATTGCTTATGTGCGTGTTCGATGATTGATCAAACATACACACACAAAACAACAACACGTTGTGTATAAAATGTATCAAAATGGGATAAATTAGATAAATATAATGGCTACTGGTGTAGATGATGGAAAAGTGACGAACGTTGTTGTCAGTTCCTTTGTCTTTGATACTTTAAAGTCAGCGATTTGATGACAAGCCAATTTTTAAACTGAAACACAAACAGGTCAGCAGAAATGTTAACAGCATTCACTAATGGTTCACTGTGCATAATTAGTCTGTCGTACATCATCACTACAATGTCCGGTTGTATAATTTTATTCAAGCAAACAGAACCAGATCAACACGTATATATATATATATCTGTGTGCTATTGCTGTTGCTTTGTACTTCTGCATTTTTTTCTGAACTTTTTTGTTCCCTTTTGTAATAGAAGGAAGCATGTGATGCATGGGTTATTCAACTGCTGCTTCAACAACGGCAGTGACGTCGACAACTACACGATGGACGATGGAAAACTGTGCTTCTGCTGATGCTGTTGAAATTCGATGAGAATGATGATGACCGTGCCTGGCACGGACATTTTGTCCGATCAAACCAAGCAGCTTAACACCATTCGCACGACCTGAAGCACACGCAACCGCAAAAACAATATTATGTATATACATATATATTATATGCGAAGCGAAATCGAATGTCCCATTCTTCAACGCTTGTTCATAATTAAATCGGATAATAATAATAATAATTATTATTATTATTATTAGCATGAAGTCGCGTTCATTATTTTCCTTTCAAGGAACGACGAGATTTTTAAATTAAACTTCACCATTTCTTTAATTTCAAATGTCACTTTTGATTATTGATGCAAATTTTTTCAAAACATGTTTTGTTTTCCATTTATATTGGACGGATGCTTTTTGCAAAATTTTTCCTATTTTGTACAAATTAATATGCAGTTCTTTTGTTTTTTTTTGGTATTCACTGTCCAGTCAATTACACACATATATCATTTACTGCACATTAAATCATGTAATAATCGATCGATTGAAACATCTTTAATAATAACAATTTTACTCCTTGTCCACTGCACAGCACAGGTACAAAAAATGATAAAACGTGTGCTTCTTTTCGAAGAGTTCAATCATTGGAATTACGTAATTGCTAACTAATTCACATCTCACCGTCAACTTGCCTAGAGTTTGACAAAGACAATGCTTTTTTTCTCTTCAGAATATCCCACATCTATAGAAATACTATAATTTGAAAATGAAAACTCGAATCTGTTAATTGAATATTTCATTTTTTTAATTGACAAGTAAAAGATCTGAACAATTGATTAGACAAAAAATATTAAAAACATTTATCAATAATAAATAATTTAAATGAAATGTACATTAGTGAAAAATTATATAAGCTAAGAAAAATTTCTTTGTTGCATTGAGTGAATTACAAAAATATTTGAATAAAAGAAAATGATTTTCAAGTAATATCATTTTCTATAGAATCCGTACGACAACGTGGCAAAGAATTGACGTTTGAGGTTAACATCATTTATTGCTGTCATTTTTTCCTTCATTGCTACCGAGAATGTCTCGTTTTGCTGTCGGTCGGAAACCAAATAAAAATGCATCCGTATTTAGTCAAGAATTTATTATTCAAAATCATGCGGACATCGTATCATGCATTGTGATGCTTTTTGTCATTGCTATGACATTTAAAGCTACCTCGTCTATAGCGACAACGTTCGTCATTTTACAACACAACGCAACCGATATTAATGGTAAATATATAGTTATTATTGAATTATTTTTTTTGTCATGAATATTCTACGATAATTATTATTACTTTTTTAAATACCAGCTCAGTTTTGAATTTTAGACAAAAACCAACAATGGTTGTATTATAATGGATGGAAGGATATAGCTGCAGTTTTCTTTTACACACTGGCAACTATAATTGTTCATGCCGTAATTCAAGAATATGTCGTTGATAAGTTACATCGAAAAGTTCATTTGTCCAAAACAAAGATGGTCAAATTTAACGAATCCGGGCAAATGGTTTTCTTTTCGCTCGCTTCAGTCCTCTACGCCGGCTATATTATTAGTCAGGTTGGTTTGTTTATATTTCCAACTGTTTGATTGTTAATGGTCGTCTTTCGATATAGTATGGACTTTTTACATCTATCAGTTCGTTGTGGGACAAATATCCTTCTGCACATATGATAATGCCACTACATCTGAAATTGTTTTTCATTTTGCAGGTATGTTATTTGAAATTGTTACAACATTACAATGATGACTTCTCATAATTGACAATTCATTGGTATGTAAAAAAAATTCATCCATGGAATACAGCATTGCTTCATTTCGAAAAATTATTTATCAGTTTTCAAAAATTTGTCAAATTTTATATTCAATAATTCTTATTTTATGAGCATATAAATTTTGAAGAAAACTGCATATCAGTGATGTAACTGTCTGGGCTGTAGGAAAGAGTTGTTCTCTGTTTTTAAGATCATGTTTATTTACCTATGGTGACGTTGAACAAGTTGCCAGCAAAACTGATGATGTGCATAGTGAAAATGACAGTTTCCTGTAATACTGTATTTAAAAAGAGATGCAAGTTCAATAGCATGCTAGGGAGCAGGTTTATTATAATTGTTGATGTGTTTCAGAATATTTTGATTTTAATTTATTGTTTTTCATTTTCAAAATTATTACTGAACACGGTCTCAACTCTTAGATTGCTTACTGGTTGCATATATATCCAGAATTTTATTTTTCGAAATCAAAAAAAGATGAAATCCGTTCTCGTAGTGTTGTCGCATTAATTTATTTGCTGTTCATCACATTTGCTTATGCTTTCAAGTAAGTGAAAAGTGTGATCACGGGACGAGATGTTTTACGATGATTAAAAATTATTGTTTATTTAGTTTCAATCGTGTAGCACTTTGTATATTATTGCTACACTACACCGCAGAGTTTATTTTCCACGTATGCAGGTTGGCTTACTTTGCTGAAAAGAAATACATCTCAACCCCAGGGTACGCTCACACGCATTTGTGTATATGCGTTTTGATTATTTATTTTAAAAATTATAAATTTTAGTTTCAAACTTTGGAACGTTGTTTTTGTCACTGTACGACTTGGGTGCGCTAGTTTGGCTGTACTTACATTTTGGTATGGTCTTCGTTCATATGAAACGCCCAGTTTTGATCCTACAACAGGAAACTATAATACAAGATTTCTGAGGATCAATTCACTGTTATCCGTTTGTGCATGTCAAGCGTGGATGATGTGGAATTTTATCCACTTTCATTTGAAACGTGCTCGTGAGCGTGCAGCTGCTCAGAGGTCTAGATATCAGTTGAAAGCGAACAAAAAGAAAAGTATATTTGCATTTGAGTGCGCCTATGTTATGCAAATTTTTGTTTTGCTTGGTTTCAGGCAAGAAAGTCGACGCTGAAGTTAATCATTTATCCGAAGCAGATCAGGATATTGGAAGACAGCAGAAATTGAAAAAAGTGAACTGATGCACAAATTTACACGAATAGTTTATTTCATTTTTTTAATTTTGCCTTTTGGGAGAATGCATCGTTTTGTCAGCTTGCATTTACATGCATGCTCAGTTGTAGTAATGCTAAAATGGAAATACAAAAATTTATCTAGTAATTACGCTCCCGCGTAATGTACTGGGCCTGAAATTATCATATTGTCGATTGTCAATTGCTGTATTTCTCCACTTTTTTAAAAAAAAATCCATTTCATCTTGATAAATTCTATACTTTTTCTTTTTTTTTTCAGGAAGCTTTCTGTTATTGTTTGGTGTTTGAATTATTGTGAGCATTCACGTAGTAAAATTTGTGATGCATTCTAGCAGATCAGATGCAGTCACCAAATTTGACCTCAGAAGGAAGAGAACCGTGAAAAAAAGGAATTGCAAAGTAGTAGCATTGCTTTTTCTGTTGACAAAATTGCCGTTGAATAGCTCTTTGCATATTAGCCACTGTTGTGAATGGACAGAATTTCCAATTGCAAGGACGTCGGCTCTTCTGTGGCGTCCATTATCATACATAGTAGCAGTATGTTGTATTGTGTTGTATTGTATGATGAAATTGCCTACTCTTCAGGTGGAATATAGTATTGCAGTTGGTGAAGAAAGTTTTTTTCATTCATGAAAAAAGTAAGACACGGTCGTTCAAATAAATTCAACAAAGCAAATGCTACTACAAGCGTGGCTTTGTAAATAGTAGCTGTAAACTGTGGTCAAGCGTACTTGTCGCTTGACCGCACCACGAAAAGGGTCACTTCAATGCTCGCAGACGGCCTTGACTAGCAGCAGATGGTCAAATCGACCAGCGATTTGCTGAACAAAACTGACCCTTTTTGAATGGATTTGCGTTTCACTGTATCCAATTGAGCCTTGTTTGTTTTTTTTTATTTTTAACGAATAATGAAGCAAACAAAACAAGCAGAAGAAGACTAATAATAAAGAAATTCAGACATTCACTTGCCTCCAAGAAAATGGTGGCTTACGGTAATGAAGTTTACGATTGAAATTCCGTTCAGGCAATGGTGGTGGTTGGCGTTGCGCATTGCTCACGACAGGCTGGCGACAGTTAGCTGAGAAATTGTCGTCGATTTCTTCATAAATGTGCACTTCTGGCACCTCGACCACATGTTCAGCTGGCCATACTTTGTCACAGCCACTTACGTCGGGCATGTATTCCAAAGGTGATGATGATTGAACAACGCTGAGCAGATTTGTCTTGTCCCCAGGGAATTTCTGTACCTCTTCGACGTCCTGTTCAACGACAGCAGATTGGGATTCGACAGTGGTCATTTCTGGTATCATATTTTTGAATGTCCAGCGAGTTTCAGGTGTCCATTTGCGGAATATGCTGTCGGCTGCCAGAATCAAATCCAATTCACTGAGATCATAAAATTCAACTCCACGTTCCAGATCATCCGGTCTGCCGCCGCTGCTTGAACTGTACGTTGTGGACGGTGCGCTGCTGTATCCAATACTGCTAGCATCGTCCGAGTTGGAGCAATGATCAGAGCACAGTTTGCAGGTGGACAGTTTTCTCTGGCCAACATCCGTCACCCTGACCGCCGACTGAATGCAAACATTATCACGTAGATTCGATTCTCCATCTATTGTCGAGCATATCTTCTTTTCCATGCCAAAAGCTGAAACAAAATTATATATGTATTGATTTTTAATAATTAATACGATATTTAATTATTTATGGTAAGACAAAAGAGAAATTCGAGTTCAAGGGGTAGGAATGTTCACTCTGTGTTCAGTAGTTGGTTAAAAATTTGCCGCACTGTTTAGTCAATAGAATTCTGTAATGGACCAACGTCGGTGAACCAGTTCTCATGGCTGCTGAGGTTGATTACCAAGCAAAATGATTGGACAAATCTCTGTCGAATTTTTACCGCTTTATACTTGCGCTAGCATTGTCGACCAGCCAATGGCGACTGTCAACGGGACTTTTTGATAAATACGGAAATGGCCTGATGATGCCACTGGTGAATTATCACCAATTATTGCGCTTGCTTTTTGAAGATCTGAAGAAAAATGAATGCCAAGATTATTTATATTTTAAAATTGTTTTATTTTATTCCCATGTGACTATTTGTATTCATTTTTTAAAAAAATACTTATTTCAATTCTGCTCATTATGCTGAATTTAAAATCACTCTCAAGTAACATGTAGTTAATGTTGAAGAATTGGCACAACGCTTGCGCATTTGTACTTTATAAGAAATATGTAGATATTCAGTGATGAAAAGTTATTGATTGAATATTTTTTTGTAGAAACAAGAAATTAAACCTCAACGCAGCCGAATTTCCATTAACCATTCACATCCAGCTAACAACAATAATTAATAACTGCTTAACTGGAGTTCAGGGTAACAGTATCAATTAACAGTTCAGTTTGTATGGTCTGTCGACCTTGACAATGAATCATTGCCGTATAAAGAAGGCTTATCTCTATTCAGAGGTCGCGAGATGTCAGCTCAGCAGCAGCCTGGCCTGCTTGCTTTAACAATTCTCTCTCTTGCAACCAACGGCAGCGCAGGAAATGTCTAATCATCTTTTATCTTTTCACTTCTGTCGGCGCAGACAGATCAAATTTTTTGCTTAACAAAAAATGTTTATGATCAATTAAATTATTTTTTACTTTTCAAATAAATATCATTGAAAAATATTTTTCAATTTCAGTTTTTTACAAAGATTTGAGCAGTAAATTGAAAAAAAATTTAATTTGAAGAATTTTTTTCATTTATGACAAAGTTGAATTCATTTGATAATATTTTACCTAAATATTACTTCTTGCATTATTCATACTTGATTAATTAGCCATTACGGTATTATAAATGGTGCTCTTCTTTGTGCATTGTTGTGAAGTTTTATCCTTCCAGATGAAACAGTTTATCAAACAGGACGTGTCGATTTGTTTTCCCACATAACAACTGTATTCTCTTTTTATTTTAACTTTCATCACATTGTCAAAATGCTGGTCAAAAATTCATGCATTTACTTTTTGACGTGATCACTGACAAAATGAAAAAGCAAACATAAATACGGTAAAGTCGATGCGAACTTTTCCACTTCAATTCAATGACAGGTAGTTAGTTAGTCATGCAAAGTGGAATATTTACTTGTTTAATGCAAAAACATTATTTTTGTATGTATATTGTATATTTTGTTGATATGTTGACGGAAAAAAAACGTGATAAGAAAAATTTTCATTCTTCTTCATATACAGTCGCATTTCTGATTATTAGAGAGCAATTAAATTAATTTAAATGAAGTTGCAGTTGTTTTGAATTTTTTCTGCTTTTGAAAAACTATTCAAACATTTCGAATTTTATCATCGTTTGTCAAATGTACCCATATTATACGTTCGTTATTTGTTACCGTGTTAACTGATGCTTAATTTTGTACATATTTGCATTTAATTTTTTTTACAATTTATATATTAATATTTCTCTCCTTAATTTCTTTCGATTATGCAACTTAAATTTTAACATTTGTTATGGTTTGTATGTACCATAAAATTTTTTATTTTTTTTTAGTTTTCATTATTTTGAATTTTCTGTTCCAAAGAATTTGTGGTCACTGATCTGAAGTTCAGTTTATTATAATTGTATAAGAGTTTTGTTTTTTTGTATTATTGGACTATTTATTAATTAATTTATTTATCATAAATTTGAATTTTTTGAATTACATAACATTTCAGATATTGGTCGTTGGAACTTGCATATCATTTTACTGTAATTATAGGATCATTTTTTAACTTAAAAAGAATGTCATTCATCCATCTTCAGCGTGTGTAGCAGTGGATTTTGCATTTATGAATCAGTAGCTACTGGACGCGAATGAAATGGCCGAGTGCAGTCGTCAGAAAGCTTCGACAAGCAACGGTGAGAAGATGACTAATTTGAGTGCATTGCCGCGGAACGTAAAAATCGCAAAATTGGGATGCTATGGTAAATGTCAGGTGCGACGATGTCGTTGTCGAGGTTGGAAGCGTCATCATTGTTGGCAAGATTCACTACCGGCCACTGAAGTGCATCTTTCTGAAACTTGCCGCTTATGCGGTGACCCTTTTCGTAATGCTTTTTTTTAAGAATTATTACCTTTTTTTATTTTCCCAAACGCTTTTGAATGATTAAATTGTATTTTGAAATAAATGTTTTGTTAAATAATAGCTTTAAATTATCTTATCTTTGGATTTTTATAGATGGTACTATTTTTAAGTGTTATTCCATTTCAGGATGTCATATTAATCATTTGAAAGACAAAACGGACGACGAGATTGACAAGCTCATGGAAATGGCCTTGACAATGGAACGTCTGTACGCCATTAAACAACGTGAAACGAATGAAAATAGAAAGATGTTGTATCACTGTATATTCATGTCGTTGCGGCATTGCATTTCAGAAGGCCGTTCTTACCAGCTTGAATGCCCTTTGGGTAATCCGCCGTTTGAATCACCAAACGTGATGGAATTGTTGAAATTGTTTCAAGCATCAAAGTATGCACTGTTGTGCTCCAGTATTTTAATTTTCTGATTCTGCGCACGAATAAAATGCATTTGTTTTAGCCATGCTTCCGGTTCGATTGAAAAGGATGCGAAAGATGCAACTGCAGTCGATTTGTTCGTTGCTTGGATTGACAGCTGCGTATTGTTGGCACCTGAGCAGGTGTTGAATCCAAAAACGTTGGAGGACTTGATTCAGGTCGAATATGCAGTTCACTACGGTCGTTGGTTTTTGTTCTGCCACGTGCCTGCTCGATGGGAATGCTTGAAACCGCAAAAGCCGTCTGTTATTTTTGGAGCAACTTTTCTGTTATCAGTTTTCGATAGTCTTCGTTCGGGTCTGCTTAAGGAGATCAGCCAGTACGCTGATCGATCGTTTTCGATGGTCAATCGGGTCGACTCACTGTTTGACCACTTGCACGCTTTTCTTTTGGACACCAAGTGCTGGTCGCAACCGTGTCTCCAACGTAGTCTGATTTCACTGCCCAACTCGTTGAGCTTTCATTATTACAATGATTTAAATGTCAAATCTGAACGTGCGACACTGAAAGAAGGACCGTCTGAATGTGCAATTAACGGTGATCGTTTGACTGTTCCATCTACATCTACGATAAATCATACAGCATCTCAGGTTGGACGTAAACGACGTCGATCGAGTTTAGCCAACTCGAATCCGGAAATTAATAGCAAAGTATGCAATTTTAAAATATTTGATACAATGTTATACATATGTATTGTCTCTGTTTTCTTAATGCAGTATTAAATTTGACATTGATGATCACAGTAATTTTACATTCAGTTAAAGTGTACTAAAGTATGCTAAATTGTTGTTTGAACTTGTTTGTCACGGTGATGTAATTTTGAACGTTCGTTTCAGAATTTTGCTGATTTTCAAACGATTCGTTTAGGTGAAAATGGAAAAGCCGATCGACGTGAACAACAAGGAGACGATGGATCAGTATCTGCAGCGTGTGATTGCGGATTTGGAAAAGTGCAAGAAAGAGCGTCGTCTGGAACCAGTGCTTGGAGTGGAATTAGCACGTGAAGAGGAGGCAACTGGTGTGATCAGCGTGCACGTGGTGAACAACAATTTGGAGTTGGACCAAGATGGTCGGAAATTGCTTTGGCTGTTGCAATTGCAGAATGTATTCGCTTTGCAGTTGCCTCGCATGCCATTGGAATACATAGCCAGAATTGTGTTCGATTACAAGCACAAAAATTTGATACTTGTAAAAAATGAAGTTGTGATTGGCGGCATCAGTTTCAGAATGTTTCCGGCGCAGGATTTTTCTGAGATCGTCTTTTGCGCAGTTGTCGGAAGTGAGCAGGTCAAAGGTTACGGCACGCACATGATGAATCATCTCAAAGATTATCACGTGCAGAAAGGCATTTATGATTTTTTGACGTTTGCCGACGAATTTGCTGTTGGCTATTTCAAAAAGCAGGGATTTTCCGAATCTATCCACGTGCCCAAAAGTCGCTATCAGGGTTATATCAAAGAGTACGAAGGCGCAGCGTTCATGGCTTGCAAGCTGAATCCAAAGGTTAACTATTGTTTCTTGGGACCGTTGATCAAGAAGCAGAAAGAAGTGTTGCACTTGTTAACAGATCGTATCTCTTGCAGCCAACCGTCCGCAGATGTGATCTACCAGGCGCCCAAGTTCGATTCAACGGTAACATTACCGTTGAAATTGGAAACGATTGCAGGTATTGTGTGTGTGTGTGTGTGCGCGCGCGAAATTGAAAGTTATTTTCAATTTTTTTTACCAATATAATTGTATCTTTTGCAGGTGTTATTGAATCGGGCTTTCAAATGCCGACCGATTACACATGCAATTTATCATCCGAAGAGCTCAATTCTAAATTGAGGGCCATTTTGAATAAGGTGCGGAATAGTTTTGCCGCTTGGCCATTTCTCAAGCCAGTTAACGCCGAAGAGGTTCCCGATTATTATGGCTATATAAAATATCCGATCGATTTGCGTACAATGGGCGAGCGCATTCGCAGTGGCTACTATTGTCATCCGAAGTTATTCAAAGCAGACATGATGCGCATGTTCAGCAACTGCAAGCATTTCAATCATGAAACAACCGAATATTACAAAGCAGCCGTCAGTTTGCAGAAAGTTTTTCTCAATCTTTGGGCGAAAGAAAAATGGGAATCTACCAAAGTGAACGCGGTTACTTCAGCAGCTCATAATGCTGCTAATTTGCGAAATTTGTAACTGATGACATTTTTATTTTTATTTATTTATTCATTTATTGCCTAAAATTCTCAGCCACAAACCAACCGCACGTTCGGCTTACTTTCAACGCGTGCTCAAATTGTTGTTTCAGCTTAATTTTTTTTATTTTTCATGAAAGAGCCGACGTTTAACGGTGCATTTTGTGAATAATGCAGTGGTTTCCAGAAACTGCTGTTTTTATTTATTAATTGTTTTCAAATTCAGGGCGCTTGTATAGTAAAAGTTGTTTTCACAGATTTTACTTTTAACATGAAGGGGCAATAATTTTTCAAACAACGATTTTCCCATGATAATATAAACAATACTTCAACAGCAGAATAATGAACAAACGTTTGAATAATTATTTCTCTAATATATACAGTACTATGACGAGTTGAAAGAATTAATCTTTTTACGTTGATGATTTCATCCGTGCATTCCAGTGTAAAATTCAAAAGAGTGCAATTTTTTAATTAAAAATGTCATTAAATTTAAAATAAAGCAACACTTGTATAGGTAAATATTTAGAAAGGTTAACTTGCGTGCAGAACTAGTTGACAGTATCGAAAACAAAGAATTACAGTATACCACCAGGAAATGCGTGTAAATTTTGCTCATAGATGTTTTTAAATTATGAAGCATATATATTTTAAGTAATATTTATTTTTATGACAAAAATAATCTGCCATTATAATTTATTTTGCTCTAAAATAGTGGGTTTAACTTCACCAATGGACTGGTATCAATTGCACACATTTTCAAATTTAATGTTTTTCTGAATTTGTTGTGTATATTTTAGTGCACTTTATTGAAGTGAATTACTAATTGAAACTTTATGTTTTTCAGGAATTTCCGTTTGAAAATATTTCGACATTTTCGCTTGTTTTTGTCCCCGTTTACCTGGTAACTTGATTATATTTACATGTTTGTATTGTTGGCGAGTCAGTTAACAGTGTAAGTTTTTTCGGCTGACCGTCGAAATGTCCGGTACAGATATGAATACCTTGCCAAATGATATCGATGAATTTGCTACATCTCGTTTTTGGGAAACATTTTATCAAAAGACTGGTAACAACTTTGAATGGTAAGTTGGCCGGCCACACCGGTGGTTCTCAACAGGAAGATGTTGAGCATGCGTCAGTCATAGTTGTAGTTGTAAAAAGCAGGCTCTTAGTAGTAATTTGAAACGAATAAAGCTACACAATTCAATTATCTTTGATTAATTTTACGTTTTATGAATTTTTTTCTGTTCTTTTGCGAAATAAATGTACAGTAGTGAATTTTTTGAATTCAACCATCACAGGTACGGCGAATTCCGCACATTCGGCAGTGTGCTAATGAAGTATTTGAAACATTCTGACGATATTTTGCAAATTGGGTGCGGATCGTCATGCTTGGCCGATTCGTTGTACGACAACGGTTACAAGAACATCGTCAGCATCGACATCGTTCGGTCGGTGATTAGGAAGCAAATCCATCGCAACCGAAAGCGGCGTCCTGAATTGACGTTCAGCCGCGGCGATGCTACAAACTTGGAATACGCGGACGAATCATTCAATGCAGTTTTGGATAAAGGCACACTGGATGCAGTAATGTCAACCAAAACGGAGAAATGCCTTGATCGTGCCAACGCGATGTTCGCGGAAGTTCACCGAGTATTGAAAACAAATGGTCGGTACATTGTTTTATCACTGTGCCAATCGTTTGTATTCGAAGCTTGGATTAATTTTTTCTCGGAAAAGTAATTTTCTGTTTATTGTTATTATTATTCAATTTTCAGTTATAAATATATACTGTTGTTTTTTTTGTAGAAATTATATGCTTCGTGCAGTGTGCGGATCGAACGATTTTGATTCTGGAGTCATGTTTCCGTTACCACTGTTTTTTCTGGTTGCTATCAAGCTTTCTTCTCCACTTCAAGATCCAGTATTGACTGAATGTCATTTCCACTGCCGCACTTTCCGCATTGTACTTTTCGTGTTTCTTAGGTTATGGAAGTTTACAATCGAAAAATGCGAAGGACAGTTTGTACATCAATTGAAGAGATGGGCAAATGCATCATCGAAGCACAATCGTACAGCATGTTCAGCTTTTACATGCGAACAAGGTGATTGGATCGGTGGAAGAAAGTATTTATTAGCTTGATTCATTTCTGTTTTCATTTTAGCCCTTTGAATTTCGAAAGGCAGGTTCAAATTCTTCAAGAATTCGACGGTAATATCAGATATACTATGTACCTTGTCGAAGACAGCACTTTCACCGATTACAGTTCTCTTTACGCGATTTTCATCGTTCCACCAAACAAGTAGACGCTACTTGCTTGTAGTTGTAGAATGCAACTGTTGATGATTGACTTCGTAGGCAACGAGAATGGCTCTATTCCTGTACTGAAGGTAGGAAGAAGTTGTGCAGATTGTCGAAAGTGAAACGTCTTGCCGTTGTGATCGTTCGTAATTCCAATTATGACATCGTCGAAGTGCGCAAGGATTTGGACACAATTGTTATGGACTTTGCACCCATTGAGCTATTGAATGGCACTGCTCTTTATTTGACCGTCGACTCGCCGAATTTGTCGTCAAAAATTCTTGTAAATTGCTGCTTTTTATGGTTTGATTTGATTTAATTCGATTCGATTAATTTTTCTCCAGGAAAAAGGAGTTACCATGTATTCGGGCGACTATTTGATCATGGATGAAAAAGAAGGCGACCATTTGTTTCGTCGAATTGTTTTTTCAGAATATCCAGGCGTAGTCCAATCCGAAGCTCGACTGTTGCAAAACAGTCAGCAGGTCGATTTGAATTATTTGACTTGTTCACATCATTCGGAATTTTTGCACAGCTTGCCGGCCAAGTGGACCACTGGCGATCAGGAGATTCGAATTTTGATCGTTGGTCTTGGCGGCGGTTCGTTGCCTATGTACATCCGGAACAATTTTCCCTCGTTTCATGTTGTTGTCGTGGAAATCGACCCGTGCGTTGTTGAAGCGGCTAAAAAGTGGTTCAGCTTTGTTGCCGATGAACGCCTCAGGGTCGAAGTTGATGACGGGGTTCGGTATGTTCGCAATGCATTTTTCCGAAAGGAACACTTCGATGCCATTTTGATCGACGTTGCCAGTTCGGATCATGTCGATGGTCTGTTTGCCCCTTTGCCACAATTTGTAGCGGTTGAAATTCTCCAAGTTTATAAAGAATTGCTATATCCAAACGGTAGATGGACATTTGTTTTTTTTTTCAATTTTTTTACTTTACCATTCACTATTTTACCATTTCAGGAGTGATCGCCTTCAATGTTATGGCCTATTTGGAATCGAAAGTCGATGAAATTATCAACGATTTGAGGACGATTTTCCCTTTTACCAAAACGAAGAAAATGAAAAATTACATCAACCAACTCGTATTTGCGTCACTGGATCCGAATTATGGAGATAATTTCAACTCTACAGACTCTGATGATTCAATGTCAGTGATAGTTACAGAATTTTCTGCCAATTTGACTCTAAGCAACACGGTGCAGTTGAGCAATTCTGCTTAGAGAAGAAGATGAAACGGAGCTCTTGTTTTGTTTATTTTCATTCATATATATGAAATTATCTGTTTAATCATTATTAGGCGTGGTTGAATATTTTTGCTTCGCAAGTGCAGCGTTCGAAAACTTTGAACATTCAAAAACAACAATAGCTTATTATTATTATTATTATTGTTACGTCAATTTTATTCTTTTCAGCGGAATGTTATTCGCTATGAAAGTGATGTATGAAGCTTGTTGAAGAAATGAACAGTTTACCTCCAAGTTCAAATTAGTATTGTTTTATAATTATTAAACAGCTTATTTGGAAAACATTTTCCACTTGTTCTTTCTTTTATCTCTATCGGTGAATCTGTTTTTAAGATAATGAAGTTTTTCAAAAATATCCATTGGTAATATACTCTTAAATAACGTCTGACGAATGTAAATTTCGTCAAATACGTAAATAAAACGAATATCTGCTTTTTACTTTTTTACATTAGAAAAATCCACTGATGTGTTTTGAAGGTATACGGTAATTTTGGACAAAAAACATGTCCTGTGTCTGTGAAAGAAATTTTATTAAAAACATTAAAAATATTA
The DNA here is from genome assembly GCF_000181795.1 of Trichinella spiralis. NCBI lineage: Eukaryota > Metazoa > Nematoda > Enoplea > Trichinellida > Trichinellidae > Trichinella > Trichinella spiralis. The sequence goes on from NW_003526941.1 coordinate 6,319,095, forward strand.
TTTATTTATTTATTTGCTTTTATATTTTTCAAAATACTTTTTCAGAAAGACATATATTCCATATAAGTAAAATGACACCTTTGGAATCTTAGCTACAGTATGAAAATTGAAAAGTTGTTTTTAACTATGCTGCCTAATTTTTATGAAGCAAGTGATTCGTTGCGTGCTAGTAATTTTGATTTACGATGCGCGACGACCATTCCGAAATGATTGAAGTGAAAGATCATATTCAGAGGTATATTTTTTATTGCTTTGTTATCAATTGTTAATATTGTATTAGAGGGTCAGTTTGGATATGAACGGTTGAATGTCGTTTTTTTGCTGTTTTAACGAACAGTTTCTCTTATATTTTCCATTTGTTGACTATTCTCTTTTTTATCTTCACTCAATTATTGTCAAAATAATCGTTCATTGAATTGGCAACAGTTTATGTGTTCACTGAATTAAATCACTGTATTCTCAAACTCCGTTCAATCATGAATCATGAGCAAATTAAAAATACCAATTTCTGAAATTTCTTAATAAATTTAATTTGTGGAAAATTTCTAATTTTCAGACACTTTAGCAGTTTTGTTTTACGAATGCGTCATTCAATTAAACTTATAAGACTTAAAAAAATAACACAACGTTTTTATTATATGATAATTATGGTGACAGTGTAATAATTTTGAACTTGGATTGCACCCTGTAGACAGAACTAATGTCCATTTTTGTTAGTTTCTTTCCATGCTTTTGACAGCATTTTATTTTAAGTTGCCTTTGAAGTATGGTTATATTTATGCAAATTGTGTTTTATGCATAAAGTGTTATACATGCACACCAGTCTTTTTATTCGAGAAAAATGTTCGAGAAATAATAGAAATGTATTATGTGTTTGTTTTTCTATGAATTAACTGTTGTTTAGAATACCATTTTATATCGGCCTACATTGTACAGTGTAATTTTTATTTACTCTGAGCTTTTCAAGTTTTGCATCAAATTTTTGATGATTTTCCCGTTAGAGGAGTGATTATTGATCACATTTATCATTGTTACAGAACAGCTTGGTTGAAAATGTAGTCGTTGAAAAACAATTGCATTTTAATCCAATCAGTTTAGTTTAGTGAATAGAATTTTAAAATTTGGTGAAAGCAGTTTAATCGTTTAAAGAAATTATCTGCCAAGTCTATTATTATTATTATTGTTGTTGTTGTTGTTGTCGTTGTTATATTTAATTGGAAAATTATTAACTTTTTCCTTTGAAATATGAATTCAACTGAAACGACCGTAATGTTGTTTTCATTTTTTTTACTTTAAAGTTTTTGTAATTTCAATATTTTTCAGAAATCAGGCTTTACTTCCATTACCTGATCAAATTAAATTCAGCATTCTTTTCTCTTGTCACGAAGAAAAAATTATAAGTATGTTTGAATTTACCTTATATATTTGTTTAGCTGTTTATTTTGAAAATTTCAGTTGAATCTAATCCATACTTTTGGAGCACTGAGGACTTGATAAAGTTCTTGCTCTCCTCGCCTTATGGGAAGCTGGCGATACCGAAAATATTGGAATTGGTAAGAATTGTTATCGTGCGTGATCAGTACACTTAATATTATTTGACTTACTGAATTTTGATAATAATTAAGCGAAGATGTATGTGCATGTTTTGCAGGGTTTTGATGGGGAATCTTTTTTAATGCTATCTGTTTCGGATATGAAGGACATATTGGAAGTCAAGCTGGGTGATGCTGTGAAGCTGTGTACTGCTGTTGAATACTTGAAACACCAAATTGTTTCTTTCATGAATCAGTGAGACTGTTAAACTGTTGCTGCTTGTATGATTCTTTTTCTCTGATTTTTATATTCAGTTATTGCGTTTTAGTTATTATGTTGTGTATTACAAGTATTTTATTTTAGCACAGACAAATGTTTTGAAATTGTCTTTGCCGGACGACTGTATTTTTACCATTTCATTTCAGTTTCATTTCAATGTCTTTCTGAATTTTATTTTCTGCTTTATATATCATTTATAAAAAGGGCAACGTGCAATAAGCTGTTTCTTTAAATGCTAACTTAAACTGGTCACGTGAAGTGCAGCATAAATGACAAACGATGCAATTAACAATTTCAACTGTGAGTTAAAAATTTAATTGAAGAAAGTAGCCAGCAAACGTTTATTAATTCAGTTTAATGAGGTTGTAATTTATATAAAGCACGTGAAATTTTCAACTGAAGCAGTTCAAATTTGACATTCGCTTTTGATTTGCACTCTGAACGTCACTAAATGCAAATTTTGCGTCAATGTTGATTGTCGAATGACCGATGTCAATTTATTATATCACTTTGCGTGTTAATTTTACTGAATGTTATAGTGGTGTTATATGGTCATTTGCTTTGTTTTGCATTCTGAAATTTTTGCAAATTTCAAACCAAATTAACAAAGTGTTATTTTAAATCTCATAATGGAACAAATTTAATCACAAGCCATGTTTATTACACCATGATTGTCAAACGTAAGTATAGTTTGTTGCTTTTTGTATTTTTTATTCTAATCATATTGTGATATTATTATTATTATTCCACTATGATTACTAATGAACGTCATAAAGTCATTTCAAATGTTAGCAGAAGTTGTATTACTAAAATTTTTTAACATTATATGAAGCATCAAATAATGAAACAAGAATGAATAGCATTCAACAAACGGAATTTCGAAAAGCTACTTTTTCACATAATTAAAATTCATTACTTAGTCGTACGTGCAATCTTCTGTTTCAGCTATCAACATCTGAAATGTCTTCTTCTTTACTATATTTAATCTTTCTTTTATTTGCGTTACAAGGAACGTTGACAAAGTTGCATTTCAGAAATAAATGTTACAGCATAAGTTATAAATTGTTTTATTTCTTTTAATTCTAGCAGTGCTTGATATTCTTCTTCTTCTGTGAATAAGTTTCTTTTTTGATCAGTTTTCTGAGCGATAAATCAACTGCTCATTAAATTCCCTGTTACCACTTTCAGTGGTATTTGTATCAACTACTGCTTCTCTCTGTATTAACTTCTCAGTCTATTTCAGTATTATCTTCGCATTATTTTCCCTTTACACAATTTATGGTGAACCTGATGTTCGAAATTCTATATTTTATACAATTGTAAACGGATTGTAAATACTGTATTTCGATAAATACAGTTGAACTATTAATATTCAAGCAACTACAACTACAAGCTTCATTCTTTCACACAGCGCACGCTACACATGCAAACAGCTCTAGGCGCACATTATTCGATCTTACTAATACATATTTAACCAATAATTATAGGAAGTGAGACAAAAAAAATAAAACTAATATTTTTTATCTCACTTACTGTTTTGTGTACAGTACTTTTTGACAAGCAGGTTTTAAGGACGATACAAATTTTTATGCAATTTCTGTTCCAATTGAATTTTATTACTGTTTTTGTAAAGAATGTATTTAAAAAATGAATAACATTTAAGAAAAAGGCTATTCCAGAAAGGAAATGTAAATGAATTCAGAAAGTGCAACGCAGAGCTAATCAGCAGTTAATAACGTTAACAATAATTAATAGTTGTACGAATATGTTTCTTTTGAACAAATGCAAGTTTTTAAGGGAAACTTTAAATTACACATCAACTTGATTATTTTTTCGTACGATATATTGTAAAGTACAATGATGCGTGCATGGTAATGTTCAGTTTAAAAATAAAATTTAAAATTTGATCATGCTAGGAAAATTTATTTTTTTACTCAGGATGATTTTTTAACACTAAAAATTATTTGAAATCAACCTTGCGTATTTCAAATTACAAGGGAAATATTGAGACTGCACAATTTTACAAATGACTGCAAGAATTCAGTTATAATAGCGACATCAGAAATTTAAAATACAGTTCTCATTACAACTTATAGAAGTAATAAATTACAACTATCGCAGTTTAACTAATAGAAGTTAAAATCGGTTTTACATATTTTGCCAATAAAACATTATAGTTTAAAATTAAATTTTCTTTGAATCCACAACAGATTTATTTGAGGAACTTTATTCAATTAAGTTTGCGCTGTTATCATGTTTCATGCTTTCTTATTGAAATGTTATTCAAAAAAGAAAACGCAAATAAAATGTTAGTTTTATTTATTAATTCTTCTCAGGTAATCAACAATAACAAAATTTTGCTTGACATGTTTGCTGACAATAATAAGAAATCTCTCAAGCGACCAAGTGTGAGATGCAAGTCAACTGAGATCCGATCATTGACACGGTAAAGAAAAAACTTATTATCGACAGCAAACAATCTAAATAAAATATCATTCTGATGGCAAAAAAAAGACTTTCAAGCAAACTTGGTTTCGATGCAGAACTGCTCAATAAATTGAAATAAGGTGGCTTTTACTTGTTGGTTGGCTGCATCTGGAATTTTCTCTTGTTCATTCTTTTCTCGAACTGCAGGTCTGATAACTGCTATGGCTACTACTCTCATGTTATATTGGCGAGCGGCCACTACTTCATGGCATAAATTCATCCCAATTGCATCAGAGCCTAGTGTTTTTATAAATTCCATTTCAGTTCTCGTAGGATGTGCAGAATTACCGAGCACTGTGTACACACCTTCATGAACACGTTTTTCCAAATTTGCTTTTTCAGCAATAGATTTCAGAATTTGCCTGTATTCTGCATCGTAAGCCATGCGTAGATTGGGAAATTGAATACCATAAAGATTCTCATATCTTCCTGCCAGTGCACTGAAGCCCATTAATTCTGCAAAATTCAAATGATCCTTAATGATCATAAAGTCACCAGCTTTGAACTTTTGATTCAAACTGTGTGCGTTTGATATCAATAAGATCAATTCAGCACCAAGCAGATGTAAAATACGAACGGGTGCGACAGTCTCTGAAACGGTATAACCATCGTATGTACTCAAATGTGCAAACATGCAACCAATATAAGCTTTTCCAACATAACCGAATACAAAATTATTCTGATCGCAGTTTTTACGGTTCACAGGAAAACCTGGAATACCTTCACAGCTGATGGTTTCGCTATTCGACAGAAACGTACCAATTTCTGCAAAGTTTTCACTGCAAAGTATGGCAATTTGAATATTTTGCTTGATTTTCAGTTTCAAATAATTGGCCGCTACTCTGCACTGTTCATGCTCATCTTCGGCAGACGATGACAATCTGGAAAAGAAGAAAGTCGTGTTCGACATTTGTACGATTAGCAAATTGCAAACCAAATCCAGATAAATTTGAAGCTTTTCAATAATAAGCACTTTCGGTAAACTTGCTATACCACCATACTGTACTAGTAAAATACTTTCAGGTTAAAATCTTTTAAAAATATTATAGTATTTATATCTTTTATTTAGAAGCTCATAATCCATGTTAAAAAATTAATAAAAAAATATTTTTATATTTTTATTTAATTTTCATTAGCAACACATCTTTTTTGGCTATTATACAAAGAATAATCGATGAGAGAATTCACGAACAAATTGCGCAATTTGATTGGTCAATTTTGATTTCTGGCCCCGCCTTTACACTTGCAAAGCCTTTGTTTGTGATTATATTCTCCAGCTTTCTATCTGTACGACATTCAGATAGTTGTTCTCTCTATTTCTCAGCCAATGCTTATCATAACTTGGCATATTTTACGCTCTGCCACCAATTTTTGAATACAATACTAGGCGATTATAATTTTTATATTAAATAAACAATTGCTCAATAATATGTAATAAAATTTTGTTATATTCGTAAGTTTGTTTCGTTGTCTTTTTCAGATTTATGAACAAATCCATTATTTTTGATGTTGACGTAGGCTTACTTGTGGTCGAAGCAGTAAAACGAAACAACATATTTGATGCTGCGGTGGAAACAGTTGGATGTGTGTTTTAAATTGATAGCCAAAACTGTGTTAATGTTTCACGATCAAAACTGACTTTAAACGAAAAATCTTCAGACAAATCGATTAATTCTCCATCTGCTTTTGTGGATTTGCCGGTACAGACATTTAATGGTACCTAGGAGGGGAAAATATCACCATATTTTATATTGGGAAGTTGTAAATTATAAATTACTGTTCTGATGATTTCCGGTTAACATTCTTGAAAAATTTTCAGCATTCAATTTTTGAAAAATATATTTTCAATTTATACTAATTTTACTTACGCGTTATTAAAAGCATGCAGTTTTGATATACTTTCAAACTACTCTTTTCAATAATAATAATGAAGGAAAATAACACTTTAAAATAATAAAGATATTTTTAAATTATTTAAATCGATTATATTAAAAATCTTATTTTACGTCATCTGTTGTCGACATTTGCCTAACGCACAGTTTAAATTATGATCAACTTTAAATAATTCAAACAGTTAAAACTCAGAGAAAGTGCAATGAAAAGGAATTTATCTAAAATTAACGTGTCATTGCATAGGATTTATTTGAATTTTTTCAGAACTGCACTGTGACTTAGAGTCGAACAGCAATAGACAGGCATTTGGAAAACGGTACAGAATAATAATGTGATGATCACTAGACAAGCAACGCGTTCAGTTCTACTCTTTAATATCATCGATCATTGAAGGTAAGTTCTTTTTTTATAGCTGAGCTAACGTTCTGTGCAAGCATCGTATGTTTGCAGGACTTCGGCTATATGTCTGTGGAAAACTAACATATATTTATTTCATTTCCATTAGCTAACCTTCAGATCAGCTCAGTCGATGCTTCGATGAGAAATTGCCTATCATATCGATAAATATTTCATTTTGGTTGCTGAGAAATTTGCTAAAACTCCAATTTATCAATATTGAGATTTGTAAAAGCATTGTAAACAGAAAATTGTTTCAACTTTGGGGGTAGATCTCCATTTCTATTATCTGAATTCAAATAGCTTCTTTGCCTTCCACATGAACAATATCTGAACAAATGCGCATCAGAAAGAAATACTAACGACACAAATGTGGTCAATTTATTTGCATGATGGTAAAACATAAACAAATTTCAACTTTATGAAATTTCTATGCAAATCAGTCTGCATTACGAGGATACGACTAATGATGAATCATTGAATGCTGTGTGAAAAACGTAATTTCAAGGACAACTCCATTGCGGGAAAATAAAAAGATTTGTTTTATGGAAAAATAACAAAATAATTAATCTACTTGGCATGGAATGTTAACGAATATTTTCTATAACGTCATCTGCTCTATAAACTTATTTAGACGAATTTTTATAGTTATTTATAAATGACTAATTATTCAGTGTTCACTGCTTTTGTGACATGTAATCCACTTGACATGTAATTTTTAGGCATATTTTTTATATCATCATCAGTTGTTTAAACTTCTTTAAACAGGTTTTTTAAATTTATTTATGAATTACTGATTATTCAATGTGCGCTGCTTTTCTGAACGACTCAGCATGATCGGCAGGAATAACAAGTGGAATAACTCTGTTTCTGAATGTATTGCAAAAAGATCTGTTTTGGAAGAAAATTAATTTATTACGTGTTTGCTAATTTTTCAAGAAAATAAGGTTGCAATATTTCAGATCAATAGTATGTATATTCGGCGTTCAACTGTCACTGATATTCAGCTGAGGAAGTGCGGTTCAACAAAAAGCGACAACTCAACTTGAAACAAAATCACCAACAAATCCATAAACAGGTATACATAACCAACCATTCATTTAAATAATAATAAAACAACAGAAAAAATGAAAATGTATTTAGATTAACGAAGATCAAGAAGTTTCTAATAAGCATTCACGACTCAAAAGGGTAACTGTTCTACATTCTACATACAATAAATACTTTATTGAATTTCAATGAAATCGTAATAACTTTTAGTACTTAGTAAAGTTTAACATAATGTTTACATACCATTACGCCACAACTGGGCAAATATGAATTTACATCACCAAAGGCAAGTTTATATTATTCAAATTCCTCAAGCTTGACACACTTTTAAAAGGATCATATTCATAGTTATTCATAGTCTTCACAGGAATATTATGTGTGAAAATCATCGGTCAAGGAACGCCCTAAAGTGTCCGCTTCGATATCATCGATAGTTATGAGGTAAGGCATTTGTACAATTGTACTAACGTTCTTGGTATGTATCCCATCTGTTCAGTTTGATTAAATCTTATTTCAGACCAAAGGCCTGACTCTAGGGAACACAAATGTATTATTGAATTCTTTCTTCATATATGGAACTGTATTCTACAATTATTTATTACAGAAACTAACAATAATACTCAATTGATTATTTAATGAGATATTTGGCAAAATTGCTTGTTAGAAAAGGTGCCATTTACAGAAAGAAATAATGCATGATTCCATGAAAAATGTAAATGAAACGTTTTCTTTTGAATTTTTCTTATTTCTGCATCATATTTAATCAATTAAATTGCGTGAATAAAAATTTGCATTTCAAAGGGTTTCTGTATTACAAAAGTGAAATTCAGGCACAAATCTTATTGGAATCAGCAACTTTTGCTCGCGGGTATTTGTTCAAATATTTGTATAAATGTTAATGAAATGCAATTATAGGATGTATTGTCAAGCGCGCAGGTTTCGTTTCTATCTCTGACGTCCCCATTAAAATCGCATCATTGTACAACTTTTTTGCAATATCTCGGCAAATACGTGTTTGTACGACGTGCGACCAGGTTTGTAATGATTAACTTAATTTTTCTGATCAATTGAATCACTTTTGCACCAATCCGAAATTTTCGACCTTTTCAAAAA
>NW_003526941.1:6327855-6329676 GCF_000181795.1 Trichinella spiralis
AAAAATAAACGGAAATGGATATCACTGTTGTATTTTATGCATGTTGTGGGAATTTAGTTGCTTAAAAGTACAAGGAGATTCAATAATTTATATTTTCTCAATTTTTTTCATCTAATCAAAATTATAGGGATAATAAAATATAGCTTTCACTGAAAATAGTTTCGAAAATAAAATACTTTTTCAGATTTATGGAAAATTAGACAGTTGTCATGAAATTTTGTAATATGCAGTTTATCTCATCACAGAAGTTAACAAGTGCGCAGCGTTGACATAATCTTGGTAAGCGGCTGCACCAGGGGGTATGCCGCTTGACAGCTCACTTCCACGTTCGTTTGCGCCTTATGATAATTTATAGCAAGACTGCAAACTTGGTTGAGCACCGCATCAGCGCGTTTCATACAATGTGAGATAAACCTACCCGCACAAATTAAGTAACTCAACGATTTGCAATGAATTCAAGAAACTTATGCGGTTGACAATTCTGTATTGCATTTCATGAAAAGAATAAAACAAAAGAATCACGAGTAGCATGTATTTGGTTATATTGCTGGTCGATAACAATTATGAGAAATTAGATTTATATGAGATGAAAACAGCCAAGTGCTGTCCATTCAACATTAAATAGGGGGGGGGGGGGGTGGGCAGAATTTTCAGTTTAATGCGATCTCTGTTCAGCTTAGTATTATTACGAGCTCAATGATGGGGATCATTAGACAGGAAAGGAGGGCGGGACAGCCTAGCAGGAAGGAATGAGGGAGAGGTTGAAGGATGGAGGAGGTGGAAGTTGTCATATGCGTTCTTCCACTCAATCTTCACGTATAATATTCAGGTGTAGGTTCATTTATCAATACTGCCAACATTGATGGGTATTGAGTTATTTTCTCAATGACAGAAAATAGGTGCATCTGTATAAGTCAGTGCTATTGGCGGGACAATAACATAATAGAAACTTTAAGGAGTCATTTCAAAAATGAAGGGAACGTTACTGCCATTCTGAAAGTATCAAGGGTGGTAGTATAAAAGTGTGTTCACTAGCTAACAGCAGCTTTCCTATGTCATGCTGATACAATCTTGTGCACGATTTGAAAAGTGGCAAGCATTCAGGGGTAGGATTCTGCGACTGCAGCATCCCGGTGACAGACATTTCCTTTAAACAATTGGGCAAGTATGCTACCTTAGCAATAAACATGACAGTGGGCAGTAAAGATAATGCGGGAGGGGTTCAACTGCTATGTCAGAGTGCTACTTTACAAATGGATTTGTAAGGACGATTGAAAATTATAGCAAAATATACCATTAGTACTATTATATATTGGCGCGGCCGTAATAAAGTCTCGAATATTAGTTGAACATCATTACTGAAGAACAACGCGTTAGCTTCCATTCAAAAAGACTAAAATTATGCAACTACAAAAAGCTTAAAAAGCGCGCATGTTTAGTGCAGTGTGTCACGAGAAAGAAAGAAAACGTTGTATGAAAAAATAGCAAATATATGAAAATTCATACCTGTCAGCAGACTTGTCAGGGATGACGTATAAGACAAACGTAGAGTCATACATTTTGTAACGGATGTTCGTGGTTTCTTCATATTTTCAGTCTTACAATCACAACGTATTTGTTGAACTGAACCATGAAAATGACCGAATGACGCAACGCAGTAAGTAATTAGACCCGCCCTTCAGCAGCGAACATTTATAAATATAGTGCAGTTCTCTCAAAAAACAGAATTTTATATAATGGAACATTTGCTACCCGAATTTGAATAACACAAAGTGTCACGTAGCGGAAAGGCCAACGGGCAGGGGCTTTACCATCACATTT
>NW_003526941.1:6329686-6334302 GCF_000181795.1 Trichinella spiralis
AGGAGAGATACAAGGGGTGGAAGGAAAAGGTGGTGGGAAGTGAAAGTTACAAGATGTTAAGAAACCAGAAAGAGGGGTGGTATAAGAAAAGGTGCAAAATTGTGGTGGCGTGGGGGTGGAGTGACAAATTGTTATGTGCCCATAAAGGATTACGCCGGGGGGGTGGGCGTCAGGCAGAAGTTGTGAAAATTTGGAAATTTTTTAAAAGATAGCAGCCGGGGTTGCCGTCAGATTATGCCTCAGGGCAAAGAAAGATTTGCATATGCCCTAGGGCTATCCCCCAGGCAATTTATAGCACAATATTTGCCCTCAGGGAGCTTTTATGCAAATTTTTAATCGCCTCAGGGTAATATGCAAATTTTTATATGCCCTCAGGCTACGCCTGGGGCTATGCCTCAGGCAATTTTTTGAAAATTTCGAAATTTTTTGAAATTTAGCCGCAGGCGTCGCCTCAGGCTATGCCCCAGGGCAAATAAAAATTTGCATATTCCCGCAGGCTACGCCGAAAGCATTTTATTGCACAATATTTGCCTTCAGGGGGATATGCAAATTTTCTTTTGCTTTCAGGCTATGCCCAAGGCATTCCCTCAGGTATTTTTTTCGAAAATTTGCATAATTCAGCACCCGGCTCCTTACTTCTGCGATTTTATACTTACGTCTAACATACCCCACTACTTACCTGAGCTCTCCCGTACTCCACTCACCGTAGAGTAACGCCTTATACTTACCTTTACCTCTCCGCTATCACACTTTAATCCACTGAACTCTACGATATTCTTCTTTATACTTACCTGCAACCTACCTTTTCATTTTACTCACCTGCACCCTACGTTATCGTACTTACCTTCAGTACTTACCTGCAGTCCATTTACCTGCACGCAATCACTTTAATATATCCTCTTCGACTCTACTTACCTGCATTCCACTTACCTGTGCGCTGTTCTTTGATGCTACGTACCAGTATTTTACGCTATCAGATCCCTAGTGCTCTTAATGGAGATTGTAAAAGAGAAAAAATTCTAAAAAATAAAATTAGAAATAAAATTCTAAAAGATTCTAAAAAGACATGCCATAATTCTAAAATTCATAGTTGAATATAGTTGAATTGAATATAACAGATATAGATATAACAGGTATGTAATAATAATAGAAATAAATATAACAGCAGCATAATAAAAATAACCACTTACGTCATTCGATGGAGATCATTCAAGATGCGGCTTTCGTCTTCACAGTTGCGCACTAAAACATTAAATACAAAACAGTTCTCCTACAAAAAAATAATGCAATTCTTCCTTACCTTGCATGACAAGGAAAAACATCAGAACCGTAGGAACCGCAATTTTAAAGTGCCATCAGCTGCGACTAAACAAAAATTTTCTGATGATAACGTAATCCATTGCTATCAAGAACAAAATGCTGGGATGTACAGCGACCTGTTCTCTTTATTTAACATATTTCATTGCTGTCATAATATCAAATTCCTTCTTACTATTTGTGATAAGCAAAGGCACACTGGGACGGCTAGGAAACGCCTTTACGACCATTTGATTCGCTTGATGTTACTGTAATGCTGTCATGGATAAAATCTGCACATTTTACGTATGCAGGTGCAATCAGGAGCAAATTAAATACTTACGGATGTTTGTGATGTCACATTTAGAACAAACCAATGTGAACATGACTAATCACGGTGTCCAGAACGAAACGAACTTGAGAACAGTTCAGCTAATGATGTTATCTGTTATTATGGATATTCATGTATTCATATTCATATTCAGATAGATATTCAAATTTAATTCATGTAACACTCGCATTTTCCAGATTAATCAATCAAATTCAATACTTACTGATAAACGATACTATTTGTGATAAGCAAAGGCACACTGGGACGGCTAGGAAACGCCTTTACGTCCATGCGGACACGGGTTGCAAACGGTACAAGCTTCAAGGGATGACGTAATCCACAGCTATTATAAACAAAAACTACTTACTAATTTTTGTCATATCACATTGGAAACGCACTGACAGCAACAAGCACCAATATATTGTCAGGATTTGTACGAACGCTGCGACTGACTCAGCAAAATCTGCTACAATTACAATCCATTCCTTCTTACATTTATGATAAGTGAAACCACACTAGAACTGGGAAACGTCACTGCATCAAACACCGTACGATCTAACTGCCATCAGGAGCAAATTCAATACTTAACGATGTTTGTGATGCCAAATTTAAAACGAAATGATGTGAACATGACTTACCACGTTGCCCAGAGCAAAAGCAACACCATAAAAACTCAGCTGATGACGTAATGTGTAATTACAGAAGTTACCTAATTCTACCTATATCTAATACGCCTATGGTCTTGCTATCTAATTAAACATATTCAACACTTAGCGTTCAAAAAACTTATGACAAAAAACAGTAAGTGTAAAAAGCATCAACAGGTGGTAGTGCTGCTCTGTGATGACGTATTTATCGACGTGATTACGAATCTGTAAAAAAACCACATGCTCAATGACGGATAGTTACGAAAGAATGCAGCAATTTCATCTATATCTAAACTTGATTTGATTCTGAAGTGCTGTGTGCGCTGAAGTGTTGTGTTGTGTGCAAGTGTGCTGAAAAGTAAAGCATGTTAAACAAAATTGATATAAAACAGCCATATTATAAAACATTAATTGAAGACAAATAACAGTGTATCGTTGTTCCTTAATTCCCAGAGCAAAAGGAACACCATAAAAACTCAGTTGATGACGTAATCTGTAATTACAGAAGTTACCTAATTCTACCTGTATCTAATACGCCTATCGTCTTGCTATCTAATTAAACATATTCAACACTTACTGTTTTTTGTCATAAGTTTTTTGAACGCTATGTCAGCAACTCCAACAACCACTGTTCAACAGCTATTACCTGTCTTTACTGATAATAGATTGCATCTGGGCATTTTCAAAATGTAGCAAGGCAAATGTAATATTCAATTCTTCAAAGAATTGAATCAAGGGCACCTAATCTATGATATCACATACATGATAATTTAACATTAATGCTGCAGTTAGAATGAAAGTAATGTGGCGCTATTGGCACTGCCACCTTCAACCTAAATTTAGCAAAAAAATAAAAGTAAAAAGCAAGGCATATTCATCATGATGCATAGTTACCATATTCAGTTAGTTTTCAGAATTTGGTTGTTTCATATTCATGGATATGAAAATAAAATAATGTAAATTCTAAAATTGAATTATATTAATGCAGTCATCTATAAATAAAGAACAAAAATAGATACTTCTTCGTCTTCAGCATCTGATGTATCTAAAACTTAGCAATAATAACACTAGAAAGACACCCGCCAGTTTCCATTCACCATATATGTTAAGCAACATGCATAGCATACCACCACCAAAATATCAAATCCAACTTACCAGTTATTCATGGATGGTGTTGAAGAGCGGAATTATAGTTGACCACGTGCTAGATTGATAGCATTGCAGTGAACTGCATAACCTAATAAAATCGATGTGCTTGGTGAATTGTATAATAAGTAAATTATGCAAATGACTATTTACTTTGCTTCACGAAGAACACCCTAATTTTCCATCAGTAATAGCGCACTAAAATAAACAATATGAACAACATTATGAACCGACACGATGAAATTTATTACGTTTCTATTTACACATTTCATATTACTACGTAATATGGCATTGTTATGCAAATATTTTTCCCTAAAATTACCTAAAAGGAAATATTATTAACCTGAAGCATCGAAAATTACTAAAAATAAACGGAAATGCTATAACTACGTATTTATGCATGTTGTATAATTCAGTTGCTTGAAAGTACAAGGTGATTCAATAATTTATATTTTATCAATGTTTTTCATCTAATCAAAATTATATGGATAATGAAAAATAGCTTCCACTCAAAATATTTTCGAAAATAAAATACTTTTTCAGATTTAGGAAAATTAAACAGTTGTCATGAAATTTTGTAATATGCAGTTTATCTCAGCACAGAGGTTAACAAGTGCGCAGCGTTGCCATAATCTTGGTAAGCGGCTGCACCAGGGGGTATGACGCTTGACAGCTCACTTCCACGTTCGTTTGCGCCTTATGATAATTCACAGCAAGAGTGCAAACTTGGTCGAGCACTGCATCAGCGCGTTTCATACAATGTGAGAAAAACCCTAATCGCAGAAATTCAGTAACTGATCGATTTGCAATGAATTCAAGAAACTTATGCGGGTGACAATGCTGTATTGCATTTCATGAAAAGAATAAAACAAAAGTATCACGAGTAGCCTGGATTTGGTTATATTGCTGGTCGAAAACAATTATGAGAAATTAGATTTATATGAGATGAAAACAGCTAAGTGCTGTCCATTCAACTCGAAATAGGGGGGGGAGGTGGGCAGAATTTTCAGTTTAATGCGATCTCTGTTCAGCTTAGTATTATTACGAGCTCAAAGATGGGGATCATTAGACAGGAACGGAGGGCGGGACAGCATAGCAGGAAGGATGAGGGAGAGGTTGAAGGATGGAGGAGGTGGAAGTTGCCATATGCGTTCCTTCTACTCTATCTCCACGTATATAATTCCCGGCCTTGCTTC